>NW_027414662.1:0-56675 GCF_964106895.1 Numenius arquata | reverse complement strand
CCCGTACAGCCACCTGCGGGCACTTACAGAACCCTGCTGGCCCCTACGGAACCCTACAGGTCCATACAGAACCCCACAGGGCCCTACGGAACTTTACCAGCCACTACGGAACTCTACGGGCCCCTACGGAACCCTGCAGAACCCTCCGGAACCTTACAGAATCCCACAGACTCCTACAGACTCCTGCGGGCACTTACACAACCCTACAGGCCCCTACGGAACACTGCCAGCCCCTATGGAAGGAACCCTACGGGCCCCTACAGAACACTACTGGCTCCTGCGGTACTCTACAGGCCTCTAGGAAACCTACGAAGCTCTACGGAGCCCTGTGGATCCTTAAGGAACAGGACGGGCCCCTTCAGACCTCTGCGGGCGCTTATGGAAACCTACAGGACCCTACGGAACTGTACGAGACTCTACAGGCCCCTAGGGAACACCACAGGCCCCTACGGAACCGTACGAGACTCTACAGGCCCCTAGGGAACACCACAGACCCCTACGGAACCCTACACAAGCCTCTGGAAACTTATGGAACCCTACAAGCTCCTACCAACCCCTGCTGGCACTTACACAACCCTACAGGCCCCTATGGAAATCTACGGGACTCTATGGGCCCCTAGGGAAGCCTACAGATTTCGACGGAACCCTACGAGCCCCTCTGGAACCCTACAGAACACTCCAGGACCCGACAGCACTCTACAAGACCCTTAGCGACACAACAGAACCTCACTAAAACCCTATGGGCTCCTACGGAACACTGCAGGTGCCTACGGAACCCTACAGACCCCTACGGAATACTACCAGCCACTACGGAAACCTATGGCCCCTACGGAACTCTACGGAACCTGACAGAAACACTGTGCGCCCCTACAGGCCCTTGCGGGCACTTGCAGAACTCTGCAGGAACCCACGGAACTTTACGGAACCCTACCAGCCCCTACGGAAGCCTAAAGATCCTTGCAGGCAGTTACGGAACGGTACAGGGCCCTACGGAACTTTACCAGCCACTACGGAACTCTACGGGCCCCTACAAAACCCTGCAGAACCCTCCGGAACCTTACAGAATCCCACGGATTCCTACAGACTCCTGCGGGCACTTACACAATCCTAGAGGCCCCTACGGAACACTGCCAGCCCCTATGGAAGGAACCCTACGGGCCCCTACAGAACACTACTGGCTCCTGCGGTACTCTACAGGCCTCTAGGAAACCTACGAAGCTCTACGGAGCCCTGTGGATCCTTACGGAACAGGACGGGCCCCTTCAGACCTCTGCGGGCGCTTATGGAAACCTACAGGACCCTACGGAACTGTACGAGACTCTACAGGCCCCTAGGGAACACCACAGGCCCCTACGGAACCGTACGAGACTCTACAGGCCCCTAGGGAACACCACAGACCCCTACGGAACCCTACACAACCCTCTGGAAACTTATGGAACCCTACAAGCTCCTACCAACCCCTGCGGGCACTTACACAACCCTACAGGTCCCTACGGAAATCTACGGGACTCTATGGGCCCCTAGGGAACCCTACAGATTTCGACGGAACCCTACCAGCCCCTCTGGAACCCTACAGAATACTCCAGGACCCGACAGCACTCTACAAGACCCTTAGCAACACAACGGAACCTCACTAAAACCCTATGGACCTGTACGAGACTCTACAGGCCCCTAGGGAACACCACAGGCCCCTACGGAACCCTACACAACCCTCTGGAAACTTATGGCACCCTACAAGCTCCTACCAACCCCTGCGGGCACTTACATAACCCTACAGGCCCCTACGGAAATCTGTACGGGCCCCTAGGGAAGCCTACAGATTTCGACGGAACCCTACGAGCCCCTCTGGAACCCTACAGAATACTCCAGGACCCGACAGCACTCTACAAGACCCTTAGCAACACAACGGAACCTCACGAAAACCCTATGGGCTCCTACAGAACACTGCAGGCGCCTACGGAACCCTACAGACCCCTACGGAACCCTACAGACACCTGCGGGCACTTACAGAACCCTGCAGGGCCCTACGGAACTTTACCAGCCACTACGGAACTCTACGGGCCCCTACGGAACCCTGCAGAACAATCCGGAACCTTATAGAATCCCACAGACTCCTACAGACTGCTGCTGGCACTTACACAACCCTACAGGCCCCTACGGAACACTGCCAGCCCCTATGGAAGGAACCCTACGGGCCCCTACAGAACACTACTGGCTCCTGCGGTACTCTACAGGCCTCTAGGGAACCTACGAAGCTCTACGGAGCCCTATGGATCCTTACGGAACAGTACGGACCCCTTCAGACCTCTGCGGGCGCTTATGGAAACCTACAGGACCCTACGGAACTGTACGAGACTCTACAGGCCCCTAGGGAACACCACAGGCCCCTACGGAACCCTACACAACCCTCTGGAAACTTATGGCACCCTACAAGCTCCTACCAACCCCTGCGGGCACTTACATAACCCTACAGGCCCCTACGGAAATCTGTACGGGCCCCTAGGGAAGCCTACAGATTTCAACGGAACCCTACGAGCCCCTCTGGAACCCTACAGAATACTCCAGGACCCGACAGCACTCTACAAGACCCTTAGCAACACAACGGAACCTCACGAAAACCCTATGGGCTCCTACAGAACACTGCAGGCGCCTACGGAACCCTACAGACCCCTACGGAACCCTACAGACACCTGCGGGCACTTACAGAACCCTGCAGGCCCCTACGGAACTTTACCAGCCACTACGGAACTCTACGGGCCCCTACGGAACCCTGCAGAACAATCCGGAACCTTATAGAATCCCACAGACTCCTACAGACTGCTGCGGGCACTTACACAATCCTACAGGCCCCTACGGAACGCTGCCAGCCCCTATGGAAGGAACCCTACGGGCCCCTACAGAACACTACTGGCTCCTGCGGTACTCCAGAGGCCTCTAGGGAACCTACGAAGCTCTACGGAGCCCTATGGATCCTTATGGAACAGTACGGGCCCCTTCAGACCTCTGCGGGCGCTTATGGAAACCTACAGGACCCTACGGAACTGTACGAGACTCTACAGGCCCCTAGGGAACACCACAGGCCCCTACAGAACCCTACGAGACTCTACAGGCCCCTAGGGAACACGACAGGCCCCTACGGAACCCTACACAACCCTCTGGAAACTTATGGCACCCTACAAGCTCCTACCAACCCCTGCGGGCACTTACACAACCCTACAGGCCCCTACGGAAATCTGTACGGGCCCCTAGGGAAGCCTACAGATTTCGACGGAACCCTACGAGCCCCTCTGGAACCCTACAGAATACTCCAGGACCCGACAGCACTCTACAAGACCCTTAGCAACACAACGGAACCTCACGAAAACCCTATGGGCTCCTACAGAACACTGCAGGCGCCTACGGAACCCTACAGACCCCTACGGAACCCTACAGACACCTGCGGGCACTTACAGAACCCTGCAGGCCCCTACGGAACCCTACAGGTCCATACAGAACCCCACAGGGCCCTACGGAACTTTAGCAGCCACTACGGAACTCTACGGGCCCCTACGGAACCCTGCAGAACCCTCCGGAACCTTATAGAATCCCACAGACTCCTACAGACTGCTGCGGGCACTTACACAATCCTACAGGCCCCTACGGAACGCTGCCAGCCCCTATGGAAGGAACCCTACGGGCCCCTACAGAACACTACTGGCTCCTGCGGTACTCCAGAGGCCTCTAGGGAACCTACGAAGCTCTACGGAGCCCTATGGATCCTTATGGAACAGTACGGGCCCCTTCAGACCTCTGCGGGCGCTTATGGAAACCTACAGGACCCTACGGAACTGTACGAGACTCTACAGGCCCCTAGGGAACACCACAGGCCCCTACAGAACCCTACGAGACTCTACAGGCCCCTAGGGAACACCACAGGCCCCTACGGAACCCTACACAACCCTCTGGAAACTTATGGCACCCTACAAGCTCCTACCAACCCCTGCGGGCACTTACACAACCCTACAGGCCCCTACGGAAATCTGTACGGGCCCCTAGGGA
Source organism: Numenius arquata (assembly GCF_964106895.1). Taxonomy (NCBI): domain Eukaryota; kingdom Metazoa; phylum Chordata; class Aves; order Charadriiformes; family Scolopacidae; genus Numenius; species Numenius arquata. The sequence goes on along the minus strand of NW_027414662.1, from coordinate 52,637 downwards.
AGCCTACAGATTTCGACGGAACCCTACGAGCCCCTCTGGAACCCTACAGAATACTCCAGGACCCGACAGCACTCTACAAGACCCTTAGCAACACAACGGAACCTCACAAAAACCCTATGGGCTCCTACAGAACACTGCAGGCGCCTACGGAACCCTACAGACCCCTACGGAACCCTACAGACACCTGCGGGCACTTACAGAACCCTGCAGGCCCCTACGGAACCCTACAGGTCCATACAGAACCCCACAGGGCCCTACGGAACTTTAGCAGCCACTACGGAACTCTACGGGCCCCTACGGAACCCTGCAGAACAATCCGGAACCTTATAGAATCCCACAGACTCCTACAGACTGCTGCTGGCACTTACACAACCCTACAGGCCCCTACGGAAATCTGTACGGGCCCCTAGGGAAGCCTACAGATTTCGATGGAACCCTACGAGCCCCTCTGGAACCCTACAGAATACTCCAGGACCCGACAGCACTCTACAAGACCCTTAGCAACACAACGGAACCTCACGAAAACCCTATGGGCTCCTACAGAACACTGCAGGCGCCTACGGAACCCTACAGACCCCTACGGAACCCTACAGACACCTGCGGGCACTTACAGAACCCTGCAGGGCCCTACGGAACTTTACCAGCCACTACGGAACTCTACGGGCCCCTACGGAACCCTGCAGAACAATCCGGAACCTTATAGAATCCCACAGACTCCTACAGACTGCTGCTGGCACTTACACAACCCTACAGGCCCCTACGGAACACTGCCAGCCCCTATGGAAGGAACCCTACGGGCCCCTACAGAACACTACTGGCTCCTGCGGTACTCTACAGGCCTCTAGGGAACCTACGAAGCTCTACGGAGCCCTATGGATCCTTACGGAACAGTACGGACCCCTTCAGACCTCTGCGGGCGCTTATGGAAACCTACAGGACCCTACGGAACTGTACGAGACTCTACAGGCCCCTAGGGAACACCACAGGCCCCTACGGAACCCTACACAACCCTCTGGAAACTTATGGCACCCTACAAGCTCCTACCAACCCCTGCGGGCACTTACATAACCCTACAGGCCCCTACGGAAATCTGTACGGGCCCCTAGGGAAGCCTACAGATTTCAACGGAACCCTACGAGCCCCTCTGGAACCCTACAGAATACTCCAGGACCCGACAGCACTCTACAAGACCCTTAGCAACACAACGGAACCTCACGAAAACCCTATGGGCTCCTACAGAACACTGCAGGCGCCTACGGAACCCTACAGACCCCTACGGAACCCTACAGACACCTGCGGGCACTTACAGAACCCTGCAGGCCCCTACGGAACTTTACCAGCCACTACGGAACTCTACGGGCCCCTACGGAACCCTGCAGAACAATCCGGAACCTTATAGAATCCCACAGACTCCTACAGACTGCTGCGGGCACTTACACAATCCTACAGGCCCCTACGGAACGCTGCCAGCCCCTATGGAAGGAACCCTACGGGCCCCTACAGAACACTACTGGCTCCTGCGGTACTCCAGAGGCCTCTAGGGAACCTACGAAGCTCTACGGAGCCCTATGGATCCTTATGGAACAGTACGGGCCCCTTCAGACCTCTGCGGGCGCTTATGGAAACCTACAGGACCCTACGGAACTGTACGAGACTCTACAGGCCCCTAGGGAACACCACAGGCCCCTACAGAACCCTACGAGACTCTACAGGCCCCTAGGGAACACGACAGGCCCCTACGGAACCCTACACAACCCTCTGGAAACTTATGGCACCCTACAAGCTCCTACCAACCCCTGCGGGCACTTACACAACCCTACAGGCCCCTACGGAAATCTGTACGGGCCCCTAGGGAAGCCTACAGATTTCGACGGAACCCTACGAGCCCCTCTGGAACCCTACAGAATACTCCAGGACCCGACAGCACTCTACAAGACCCTTAGCAACACAACGGAACCTCACGAAAACCCTATGGGCTCCTACAGAACACTGCAGGCGCCTACGGAACCCTACAGACCCCTACGGAACCCTACAGACACCTGCGGGCACTTACAGAACCCTGCAGGCCCCTACGGAACCCTACAGGTCCATACAGAACCCCACAGGGCCCTACGGAACTTTAGCAGCCACTACGGAACTCTACGGGCCCCTACGGAACCCTGCAGAACCCTCCGGAACCTTATAGAATCCCACAGACTCCTACAGACTGCTGCGGGCACTTACACAATCCTACAGGCCCCTACGGAACGCTGCCAGCCCCTATGGAAGGAACCCTACGGGCCCCTACAGAACACTACTGGCTCCTGCGGTACTCCAGAGGCCTCTAGGGAACCTACGAAGCTCTACGGAGCCCTATGGATCCTTATGGAACAGTACGGGCCCCTTCAGACCTCTGCGGGCGCTTATGGAAACCTACAGGACCCTACGGAACTGTACGAGACTCTACAGGCCCCTAGGGAACACCACAGGCCCCTACAGAACCCTACGAGACTCTACAGGCCCCTAGGGAACACCACAGGCCCCTACGGAACCCTACACAACCCTCTGGAAACTTATGGCACCCTACAAGCTCCTACCAACCCCTGCGGGCACTTACACAACCCTACAGGCCCCTACGGAAATCTGTACGGGCCCCTAGGGAAGCCTACAGATTTCGACGGAACCCTACGAGCCCCTCTGGAACCCTACAGAATACTCCAGGACCCGACAGCACTCTACAAGACCCTTAGCAACACAACGGAACCTCACAAAAACCCTATGGGCTCCTACAGAACACTGCAGGCGCCTACGGAACCCTACAGACCCCTACGGAACCCTACAGACACCTGCGGGCACTTACAGAACCCTGCAGGCCCCTACGGAACCCTACAGGTCCATACAGAACCCCACAGGGCCCTACGGAACTTTAGCAGCCACTACGGAACTCTACGGGCCCCTACGGAACCCTGCAGAACAATCCGGAACCTTATAGAATCCCACAGACTCCTACAGACTGCTGCTGGCACTTACACAACCCTACAGGCCCCTACGGAAATCTGTACGGGCCCCTAGGGAAGCCTACAGATTTCGATGGAACCCTACGAGCCCCTCTGGAACCCTACAGAATACTCCAGGACCCGACAGCACTCTACAAGACCCTTAGCAACACAACGGAACCTCACGAAAACCCTATGGGCTCCTACAGAACACTGCAGACCCCTACGGAACCCTACAGACACCTGCGGGCACTTACAGAACCCTGCAGGCCCCTACGGAACTTTACCAGCCACTACGGAACTCTACGGGCCCCTACGGAACCCTGCAGAACAATCCGGAACCTTATAGAATCCCACAGACTCCTACAGACTGCTGCTGCCACTTACACAATCCAACAGGCCCCTACGGAACACTGCCAGCCCCTATGGAAGGAACCCTACGGGCCCCTACAGAACACTACTGGCTCCTGCGGGACTCTACAGGCCTCTAGGGAACCTACGAAGCTCTACGGAGCCCTATGGAACCTTACGGAATAGTACGGCCCCCTTCAGACCTCTGCGGGCGCTTATGGAAACCTACAGGACCCTACGGAACTGTACGAGACTCTACAGGCCCCTAGGGAACACCACAGGCCCCTACGGAACCCTACACAACCCTCTGGAAACTTATGGCACCCTACAAGCTCCTACCAACCCCTGCGGGCACTTACATAACCCTACAGGCCCCTACGGAAATCTGTACGGGCCCCTAGGGAAGCCTACAGATTTCGACGGAACCCTACGAGCCCCTCTGGAACCCTACAGAATACTCCAGGACCCGACAGCACTCTACAAGACCCTTAGCAACACAACGGAACCTCACGAAAACCCTATGGGCTCCTACAGAACACTGCAGGCGCCTACGGAACCCTACAGACCCCTACGGAACCCTACAGACACCTGCGGGCACTTACAGAACCCTGCAGGGCCCTACGGAACTTTACCAGCCACTACGGAACTCTACGGGCCCCTACGGAACCCTGCAGAACAATCCGGAACCTTATAGAATCCCACAGACTCCTACAGACTGCTGCTGGCACTTACACAACCCTACAGGCCCCTACGGAACACTGCCAGCCCCTATGGAAGGAACCCTACGGGCCCCTACAGAACACTACTGGCTCCTGCGGTACTCTACAGGCCTCTAGGGAACCTACGAAGCTCTACGGAGCCCTATGGATCCTTACGGAACAGTACGGACCCCTTCAGACCTCTGCGGGCGCTTATGGAAACCTACAGGACCCTACGGAACTGTACGAGACTCTACAGGCCCCTAGGGAACACCACAGGCCCCTACGGAACCCTACACAACCCTCTGGAAACTTATGGCACCCTACAAGCTCCTACCAACCCCTGCGGGCACTTACATAACCCTACAGGCCCCTACGGAAATCTGTACGGGCCCCTAGGGAAGCCTACAGATTTCAACGGAACCCTACGAGCCCCTCTGGAACCCTACAGAATACTCCAGGACCCGACAGCACTCTACAAGACCCTTAGCAACACAACGGAACCTCACGAAAACCCTATGGGCTCCTACAGAACACTGCAGGCGCCTACGGAACCCTACAGACCCCTACGGAACCCTACAGACACCTGCGGGCACTTACAGAACCCTGCAGGCCCCTACGGAACTTTACCAGCCACTACGGAACTCTACGGGCCCCTACGGAACCCTGCAGAACAATCCGGAACCTTATAGAATCCCACAGACTCCTACAGACTGCTGCGGGCACTTACACAATCCTACAGGCCCCTACGGAACGCTGCCAGCCCCTATGGAAGGAACCCTACGGGCCCCTACAGAACACTACTGGCTCCTGCGGTACTCCAGAGGCCTCTAGGGAACCTACGAAGCTCTACGGAGCCCTATGGATCCTTATGGAACAGTACGGGCCCCTTCAGACCTCTGCGGGCGCTTATGGAAACCTACAGGACCCTACGGAACTGTACGAGACTCTACAGGCCCCTAGGGAACACCACAGGCCCCTACAGAACCCTACGAGACTCTACAGGCCCCTAGGGAACACCACAGGCCCCTACGGAACCCTACACAACCCTCTGGAAACTTATGGCACCCTACAAGCTCCTACCAACCCCTGCGGGCACTTACACAACCCTACAGGCCCCTACGGAAATCTGTACGGGCCCCTAGGGAAGCCTACAGATTTCGACGGAACCCTACGAGCCCCTCTGGAACCCTACAGAATACTCCAGGACCCGACAGCACTCTACAAGACCCTTAGCAACACAACGGAACCTCACAAAAACCCTATGGGCTCCTACAGAACACTGCAGGCGCCTACGGAACCCTACAGACCCCTACGGAACCCTACAGACACCTGCGGGCACTTACAGAACCCTGCAGGCCCCTACGGAACCCTACAGGTCCATACAGAACCCCACAGGGCCCTACGGAACTTTAGCAGCCACTACGGAACTCTACGGGCCCCTACGGAACCCTGCAGAACAATCCGGAACCTTATAGAATCCCACAGACTCCTACAGACTGCTGCTGGCACTTACACAACCCTACAGGCCCCTACGGAAATCTGTACGGGCCCCTAGGGAAGCCTACAGATTTCGATGGAACCCTACGAGCCCCTCCGGAACCCTACAGAATATTCCAGGACCCGACAGCACTCTACAAGACCCTTAGCAACACAACAGAACCTCACGAAAACCCTATGGGCTCCTACAGAACACTGCAGGCGCCTACGGAACCCTACAGACCCCTACGGAACCCTACAGACACCTGCGGGCACTTACAGAACCCTGCAGGCCCCTACGGAACTTTACCAGCCACTACGGAACTCTACGGGCCCCTACGGAACCCTGCAGAACAATCCGGAACCTTATAGAATCCCACAGACTCCTACAGACTGCTGCTGCCACTTACACAATCCAACAGGCCCCTACGGAACACTGCCAGCCCCTATGGAAGGAACCCTACGGGCCCCTACAGAACACTACTGGCTCCTGCGGGACTCTACAGGCCTCTAGGGAACCTACGAAGCTCTACGGAGCCCTATGGAACCTTACGGAATAGTACGGCCCCCTTCAGACCTCTGCGGGCGCTTATGGAAACCTACAGGACCCTACGGAACTGTACGAGACTCTACAGGCCCCTAGGGAACACCACAGGCCCCTACGGAACCCTACGAGACTCTACAGGCCCCTAGGGAACACCACAGGCCCCTACGGAACCCTACACAACCCTCTGGAAACTTATGGCACCCTACAAGCTCCTACCAACCCCTGCGGGCACTTACATAACCCTACAGGCCCCTACGGAAATCTGTACGGGCCCCTAGGGAAGCCTACAGATTTCGACGGAACCCTACGAGCCCCTCTGGAACCCTACAGAATACTCCAGGACCCGACAGCACTCTACAAGACCCTTAGCAACACAACGGAACCTCACGAAAACCCTATGGGCTCCTACAGAACACTGCAGGCGCCTACGGAACCCTACAGACCCCTACGGAACCCTACAGACACCTGCGGGCACTTACAGAACCCTGCAGGCCCCTACGGAACTTTACCAGCCACTACGGAACTCTACGGGCCCCTACGGAACCCTGCAGAACAATCCGGAACCTTATAGAATCCCTCAGACTCCTACAGACTGCTGCTGCCACTTACACAATCCTACAGGCCCCTACGGAACACTGCCAGCCCCTATGGAAGGAACCCTACGGGCCCCTACAGAACACTACTGGCTCCTGCGGGACTCTACAGGCCTCTAGGGAACCTACGAAGCTCTACGGAGCCCTATGGATCCTTATGGAACAGTACGGGCCCCTTCAGACCTCTGCGGGCGCTTATGGAAACCTACAGGACCCTACGGAACTGTACGAGACTCTACAGGCCCCTAGGGAACACCACAGGCCCCTACGGAACCCTACACAACCCTCTGGAAACTTATGGCACCCTACAAGCTCCTACCAACCCCTGCGGGCACTTACATAACCCTACAGGCCCCTACGGAAATCTGTACGGGCCCCTAGGGAAGCCTACAGATTTCAACGGAACCCTACGAGCCCCTCTGGAACCCTACAGAATACTCCAGGACCCGACAGCACTCTACAAGACCCTTAGCAACACAACAGAACCTCACGAAAACCCTATGGGCTCCTACAGAACACTGCAGGCGCCTACGGAACCCTACAGACCCCTACGGAACCCTACAGACACCTGCGGGCACTTACAGAACCCTGCAGGCCCCTACGGAACCCTACAGGTCCATACAGAACCCCACAGGGCCCTACGGAACTTTACCCGCCACTACGGAACTCTACGGGCCCCTACGGAACCCTGCAGAACAATCCGGAACCTTATAGAATCCCACAGACTCCTACAGACTGCTGCTGGCACTTACACAACCCTACAGGCCCCTACGGAAATCTGTACGGGCCCCTAGGGAAGCCTACAGATTTCGATGGAACCCTACGAGCCCCTCCGGAACCCTACAGAATACTCCAGGACCCGACAGCACTCTACAAGACCCTTAGCAACACAACAGAACCTCACGAAAACCCTATGGGCTCCTACAGAACACTGCAGGTGCCTACGGAACCCTACAGACCCCTACGGAACCCTACAGACACCTGCGGGCACTTACAGAACCCTGCAGGCCCCTACGGAACTTTACCAGCCACTACGGAACTCTACGGGCCCCTACGGAACCCTGCAGAACAATCCGGAACCTTATAGAATCCCACAGACTCCTACAGACTGCTGCTGCCACTTACACAATCCAACAGGCCCCTACGGAACACTGCCAGCCCCTATGGAAGGAACCCTACGGGCCCCTACAGAACACTACTGGCTCCTGCGGGACTCTACAGGCCTCTAGGGAACCTACGAAGCTCTACGGAGCCCTATGGAACCTTACGGAATAGTACGGCCCCCTTCAGACCTCTGCGGGCGCTTATGGAAACCTACAGGACCCTACGGAACTGTACGAGACTCTACAGGCCCCTAGGGAACACCACAGGCCCCTACGGAACCCTACACAACCCTCTGGAAACTTATGGCACCCTACAAGCTCCTACCAACCCCTGCGGGCACTTACATAACCCTACAGGCCCCTACGGAAATCTGTACGGGCCCCTAGGGAAGCCTACAGATTTCGACGGAACCCTACGAGCCCCTCTGGAACCCTACAGAATACTCCAGGACCCGACAGCACTCTACAAGACCCTTAGCAACACAACGGAACCTCACGAAAACCCTATGGGCTCCTACAGAACACTGCAGGCGCCTACGGAACCCTACAGACCCCTACGGAACCCTACAGACACCTGCGGGCACTTACAGAACCCTGCAGGGCCCTACGGAACTTTACCAGCCACTACGGAACTCTACGGGCCCCTACGGAACCCTGCAGAACAATCCGGAACCTTATAGAATCCCACAGACTCCTACAGACTGCTGCTGGCACTTACACAACCCTACAGGCCCCTACGGAACACTGCCAGCCCCTATGGAAGGAACCCTACGGGCCCCTACAGAACACTACTGGCTCCTGCGGTACTCTACAGGCCTCTAGGGAACCTACGAAGCTCTACGGAGCCCTATGGATCCTTACGGAACAGTACGGACCCCTTCAGACCTCTGCGGGCGCTTATGGAAACCTACAGGACCCTACGGAACTGTACGAGACTCTACAGGCCCCTAGGGAACACCACAGGCCCCTACGGAACCCTACACAACCCTCTGGAAACTTATGGCACCCTACAAGCTCCTACCAACCCCTGCGGGCACTTACATAACCCTACAGGCCCCTACGGAAATCTGTACGGGCCCCTAGGGAAGCCTACAGATTTCAACGGAACCCTACGAGCCCCTCTGGAACCCTACAGAATACTCCAGGACCCGACAGCACTCTACAAGACCCTTAGCAACACAACGGAACCTCACGAAAACCCTATGGGCTCCTACAGAACACTGCAGGCGCCTACGGAACCCTACAGACCCCTACGGAACCCTACAGACACCTGCGGGCACTTACAGAACCCTGCAGGCCCCTACGGAACTTTACCAGCCACTACGGAACTCTACGGGCCCCTACGGAACCCTGCAGAACAATCCGGAACCTTATAGAATCCCACAGACTCCTACAGACTGCTGCGGGCACTTACACAATCCTACAGGCCCCTACGGAACGCTGCCAGCCCCTATGGAAGGAACCCTACGGGCCCCTACAGAACACTACTGGCTCCTGCGGTACTCCAGAGGCCTCTAGGGAACCTACGAAGCTCTACGGAGCCCTATGGATCCTTATGGAACAGTACGGGCCCCTTCAGACCTCTGCGGGCGCTTATGGAAACCTACAGGACCCTACGGAACTGTACGAGACTCTACAGGCCCCTAGGGAACACCACAGGCCCCTACAGAACCCTACGAGACTCTACAGGCCCCTAGGGAACACGACAGGCCCCTACGGAACCCTACACAACCCTCTGGAAACTTATGGCACCCTACAAGCTCCTACCAACCCCTGCGGGCACTTACACAACCCTACAGGCCCCTACGGAAATCTGTACGGGCCCCTAGGGAAGCCTACAGATTTCGACGGAACCCTACGAGCCCCTCTGGAACCCTACAGAATACTCCAGGACCCGACAGCACTCTACAAGACCCTTAGCAACACAACGGAACCTCACGAAAACCCTATGGGCTCCTACAGAACACTGCAGGCGCCTACGGAACCCTACAGACCCCTACGGAACCCTACAGACACCTGCGGGCACTTACAGAACCCTGCAGGCCCCTACGGAACCCTACAGGTCCATACAGAACCCCACAGGGCCCTACGGAACTTTAGCAGCCACTACGGAACTCTACGGGCCCCTACGGAACCCTGCAGAACCCTCCGGAACCTTATAGAATCCCACAGACTCCTACAGACTGCTGCGGGCACTTACACAATCCTACAGGCCCCTACGGAACGCTGCCAGCCCCTATGGAAGGAACCCTACGGGCCCCTACAGAACACTACTGGCTCCTGCGGTACTCCAGAGGCCTCTAGGGAACCTACGAAGCTCTACGGAGCCCTATGGATCCTTATGGAACAGTACGGGCCCCTTCAGACCTCTGCGGGCGCTTATGGAAACCTACAGGACCCTACGGAACTGTACGAGACTCTACAGGCCCCTAGGGAACACCACAGGCCCCTACAGAACCCTACGAGACTCTACAGGCCCCTAGGGAACACCACAGGCCCCTACGGAACCCTACACAACCCTCTGGAAACTTATGGCACCCTACAAGCTCCTACCAACCCCTGCGGGCACTTACACAACCCTACAGGCCCCTACGGAAATCTGTACGGGCCCCTAGGGAAGCCTACAGATTTCGACGGAACCCTACGAGCCCCTCTGGAACCCTACAGAATACTCCAGGACCCGACAGCACTCTACAAGACCCTTAGCAACACAACGGAACCTCACAAAAACCCTATGGGCTCCTACAGAACACTGCAGGCGCCTACGGAACCCTACAGACCCCTACGGAACCCTACAGACACCTGCGGGCACTTACAGAACCCTGCAGGCCCCTACGGAACCCTACAGGTCCATACAGAACCCCACAGGGCCCTACGGAACTTTAGCAGCCACTACGGAACTCTACGGGCCCCTACGGAACCCTGCAGAACAATCCGGAACCTTATAGAATCCCACAGACTCCTACAGACTGCTGCTGGCACTTACACAACCCTACAGGCCCCTACGGAAATCTGTACGGGCCCCTAGGGAAGCCTACAGATTTCGATGGAACCCTACGAGCCCCTCTGGAACCCTACAGAATACTCCAGGACCCGACAGCACTCTACAAGACCCTTAGCAACACAACGGAACCTCACGAAAACCCTATGGGCTCCTACAGAACACTGCAGGCGCCTACGGAACCCTACAGACCCCTACGGAACCCTACAGACACCTGCGGGCACTTACAGAACCCTGCAGGGCCCTACGGAACTTTACCAGCCACTACGGAACTCTACGGGCCCCTACGGAACCCTGCAGAACAATCCGGAACCTTATAGAATCCCACAGACTCCTACAGACTGCTGCTGGCACTTACACAACCCTACAGGCCCCTACGGAACACTGCCAGCCCCTATGGAAGGAACCCTACGGGCCCCTACAGAACACTACTGGCTCCTGCGGTACTCTACAGGCCTCTAGGGAACCTACGAAGCTCTACGGAGCCCTATGGATCCTTACGGAACAGTACGGACCCCTTCAGACCTCTGCGGGCGCTTATGGAAACCTACAGGACCCTACGGAACTGTACGAGACTCTACAGGCCCCTAGGGAACACCACAGGCCCCTACGGAACCCTACACAACCCTCTGGAAACTTATGGCACCCTACAAGCTCCTACCAACCCCTGCGGGCACTTACATAACCCTACAGGCCCCTACGGAAATCTGTACGGGCCCCTAGGGAAGCCTACAGATTTCAACGGAACCCTACGAGCCCCTCTGGAACCCTACAGAATACTCCAGGACCCGACAGCACTCTACAAGACCCTTAGCAACACAACGGAACCTCACGAAAACCCTATGGGCTCCTACAGAACACTGCAGGCGCCTACGGAACCCTACAGACCCCTACGGAACCCTACAGACACCTGCGGGCACTTACAGAACCCTGCAGGCCCCTACGGAACTTTACCAGCCACTACGGAACTCTACGGGCCCCTACGGAACCCTGCAGAACAATCCGGAACCTTATAGAATCCCACAGACTCCTACAGACTGCTGCGGGCACTTACACAATCCTACAGGCCCCTACGGAACGCTGCCAGCCCCTATGGAAGGAACCCTACGGGCCCCTACAGAACACTACTGGCTCCTGCGGTACTCCAGAGGCCTCTAGGGAACCTACGAAGCTCTACGGAGCCCTATGGATCCTTATGGAACAGTACGGGCCCCTTCAGACCTCTGCGGGCGCTTATGGAAACCTACAGGACCCTACGGAACTGTACGAGACTCTACAGGCCCCTAGGGAACACCACAGGCCCCTACAGAACCCTACGAGACTCTACAGGCCCCTAGGGAACACGACAGGCCCCTACGGAACCCTACACAACCCTCTGGAAACTTATGGCACCCTACAAGCTCCTACCAACCCCTGCGGGCACTTACACAACCCTACAGGCCCCTACGGAAATCTGTACGGGCCCCTAGGGAAGCCTACAGATTTCGACGGAACCCTACGAGCCCCTCTGGAACCCTACAGAATACTCCAGGACCCGACAGCACTCTACAAGACCCTTAGCAACACAACGGAACCTCACGAAAACCCTATGGGCTCCTACAGAACACTGCAGGCGCCTACGGAACCCTACAGACCCCTACGGAACCCTACAGACACCTGCGGGCACTTACAGAACCCTGCAGGCCCCTACGGAACCCTACAGGTCCATACAGAACCCCACAGGGCCCTACGGAACTTTAGCAGCCACTACGGAACTCTACGGGCCCCTACGGAACCCTGCAGAACCCTCCGGAACCTTATAGAATCCCACAGACTCCTACAGACTGCTGCGGGCACTTACACAATCCTACAGGCCCCTACGGAACGCTGCCAGCCCCTATGGAAGGAACCCTACGGGCCCCTACAGAACACTACTGGCTCCTGCGGTACTCCAGAGGCCTCTAGGGAACCTACGAAGCTCTACGGAGCCCTATGGATCCTTATGGAACAGTACGGGCCCCTTCAGACCTCTGCGGGCGCTTATGGAAACCTACAGGACCCTACGGAACTGTACGAGACTCTACAGGCCCCTAGGGAACACCACAGGCCCCTACAGAACCCTACGAGACTCTACAGGCCCCTAGGGAACACCACAGGCCCCTACGGAACCCTACACAACCCTCTGGAAACTTATGGCACCCTACAAGCTCCTACCAACCCCTGCGGGCACTTACACAACCCTACAGGCCCCTACGGAAATCTGTACGGGCCCCTAGGGAAGCCTACAGATTTCGACGGAACCCTACGAGCCCCTCTGGAACCCTACAGAATACTCCAGGACCCGACAGCACTCTACAAGACCCTTAGCAACACAACGGAACCTCACAAAAACCCTATGGGCTCCTACAGAACACTGCAGGCGCCTACGGAACCCTACAGACCCCTACGGAACCCTACAGACACCTGCGGGCACTTACAGAACCCTGCAGGCCCCTACGGAACCCTACAGGTCCATACAGAACCCCACAGGGCCCTACGGAACTTTAGCAGCCACTACGGAACTCTACGGGCCCCTACGGAACCCTGCAGAACAATCCGGAACCTTATAGAATCCCACAGACTCCTACAGACTGCTGCTGGCACTTACACAACCCTACAGGCCCCTACGGAAATCTGTACGGGCCCCTAGGGAAGCCTACAGATTTCGATGGAACCCTACGAGCCCCTCTGGAACCCTACAGAATACTCCAGGACCCGACAGCACTCTACAAGACCCTTAGCAACACAACGGAACCTCACGAAAACCCTATGGGCTCCTACAGAACACTGCAGACCCCTACGGAACCCTACAGACACCTGCGGGCACTTACAGAACCCTGCAGGCCCCTACGGAACTTTACCAGCCACTACGGAACTCTACGGGCCCCTACGGAACCCTGCAGAACAATCCGGAACCTTATAGAATCCCACAGACTCCTACAGACTGCTGCTGCCACTTACACAATCCAACAGGCCCCTACGGAACACTGCCAGCCCCTATGGAAGGAACCCTACGGGCCCCTACAGAACACTACTGGCTCCTGCGGGACTCTACAGGCCTCTAGGGAACCTACGAAGCTCTACGGAGCCCTATGGAACCTTACGGAATAGTACGGCCCCCTTCAGACCTCTGCGGGCGCTTATGGAAACCTACAGGACCCTACGGAACTGTACGAGACTCTACAGGCCCCTAGGGAACACCACAGGCCCCTACGGAACCCTACACAACCCTCTGGAAACTTATGGCACCCTACAAGCTCCTACCAACCCCTGCGGGCACTTACATAACCCTACAGGCCCCTACGGAAATCTGTACGGGCCCCTAGGGAAGCCTACAGATTTCGACGGAACCCTACGAGCCCCTCTGGAACCCTACAGAATACTCCAGGACCCGACAGCACTCTACAAGACCCTTAGCAACACAACGGAACCTCACGAAAACCCTATGGGCTCCTACAGAACACTGCAGGCGCCTACGGAACCCTACAGACCCCTACGGAACCCTACAGACACCTGCGGGCACTTACAGAACCCTGCAGGGCCCTACGGAACTTTACCAGCCACTACGGAACTCTACGGGCCCCTACGGAACCCTGCAGAACAATCCGGAACCTTATAGAATCCCACAGACTCCTACAGACTGCTGCTGGCACTTACACAACCCTACAGGCCCCTACGGAACACTGCCAGCCCCTATGGAAGGAACCCTACGGGCCCCTACAGAACACTACTGGCTCCTGCGGTACTCTACAGGCCTCTAGGGAACCTACGAAGCTCTACGGAGCCCTATGGATCCTTACGGAACAGTACGGACCCCTTCAGACCTCTGCGGGCGCTTATGGAAACCTACAGGACCCTACGGAACTGTACGAGACTCTACAGGCCCCTAGGGAACACCACAGGCCCCTACGGAACCCTACACAACCCTCTGGAAACTTATGGCACCCTACAAGCTCCTACCAACCCCTGCGGGCACTTACATAACCCTACAGGCCCCTACGGAAATCTGTACGGGCCCCTAGGGAAGCCTACAGATTTCAACGGAACCCTACGAGCCCCTCTGGAACCCTACAGAATACTCCAGGACCCGACAGCACTCTACAAGACCCTTAGCAACACAACGGAACCTCACGAAAACCCTATGGGCTCCTACAGAACACTGCAGGCGCCTACGGAACCCTACAGACCCCTACGGAACCCTACAGACACCTGCGGGCACTTACAGAACCCTGCAGGCCCCTACGGAACTTTACCAGCCACTACGGAACTCTACGGGCCCCTACGGAACCCTGCAGAACAATCCGGAACCTTATAGAATCCCACAGACTCCTACAGACTGCTGCGGGCACTTACACAATCCTACAGGCCCCTACGGAACGCTGCCAGCCCCTATGGAAGGAACCCTACGGGCCCCTACAGAACACTACTGGCTCCTGCGGTACTCCAGAGGCCTCTAGGGAACCTACGAAGCTCTACGGAGCCCTATGGATCCTTATGGAACAGTACGGGCCCCTTCAGACCTCTGCGGGCGCTTATGGAAACCTACAGGACCCTACGGAACTGTACGAGACTCTACAGGCCCCTAGGGAACACCACAGGCCCCTACAGAACCCTACGAGACTCTACAGGCCCCTAGGGAACACGACAGGCCCCTACGGAACCCTACACAACCCTCTGGAAACTTATGGCACCCTACAAGCTCCTACCAACCCCTGCGGGCACTTACACAACCCTACAGGCCCCTACGGAAATCTGTACGGGCCCCTAGGGAAGCCTACAGATTTCGACGGAACCCTACGAGCCCCTCTGGAACCCTACAGAATACTCCAGGACCCGACAGCACTCTACAAGACCCTTAGCAACACAACGGAACCTCACGAAAACCCTATGGGCTCCTACAGAACACTGCAGGCGCCTACGGAACCCTACAGACCCCTACGGAACCCTACAGACACCTGCGGGCACTTACAGAACCCTGCAGGCCCCTACGGAACCCTACAGGTCCATACAGAACCCCACAGGGCCCTACGGAACTTTAGCAGCCACTACGGAACTCTACGGGCCCCTACGGAACCCTGCAGAACCCTCCGGAACCTTATAGAATCCCACAGACTCCTACAGACTGCTGCGGGCACTTACACAATCCTACAGGCCCCTACGGAACGCTGCCAGCCCCTATGGAAGGAACCCTACGGGCCCCTACAGAACACTACTGGCTCCTGCGGTACTCCAGAGGCCTCTAGGGAACCTACGAAGCTCTACGGAGCCCTATGGATCCTTATGGAACAGTACGGGCCCCTTCAGACCTCTGCGGGCGCTTATGGAAACCTACAGGACCCTACGGAACTGTACGAGACTCTACAGGCCCCTAGGGAACACCACAGGCCCCTACAGAACCCTACGAGACTCTACAGGCCCCTAGGGAACACCACAGGCCCCTACGGAACCCTACACAACCCTCTGGAAACTTATGGCACCCTACAAGCTCCTACCAACCCCTGCGGGCACTTACACAACCCTACAGGCCCCTACGGAAATCTGTACGGGCCCCTAGGGAAGCCTACAGATTTCGACGGAACCCTACGAGCCCCTCTGGAACCCTACAGAATACTCCAGGACCCGACAGCACTCTACAAGACCCTTAGCAACACAACGGAACCTCACAAAAACCCTATGGGCTCCTACAGAACACTGCAGGCGCCTACGGAACCCTACAGACCCCTACGGAACCCTACAGACACCTGCGGGCACTTACAGAACCCTGCAGGCCCCTACGGAACCCTACAGGTCCATACAGAACCCCACAGGGCCCTACGGAACTTTAGCAGCCACTACGGAACTCTACGGGCCCCTACGGAACCCTGCAGAACAATCCGGAACCTTATAGAATCCCACAGACTCCTACAGACTGCTGCTGGCACTTACACAACCCTACAGGCCCCTACGGAAATCTGTACGGGCCCCTAGGGAAGCCTACAGATTTCGATGGAACCCTACGAGCCCCTCCGGAACCCTACAGAATATTCCAGGACCCGACAGCACTCTACAAGACCCTTAGCAACACAACAGAACCTCACGAAAACCCTATGGGCTCCTACAGAACACTGCAGGCGCCTACGGAACCCTACAGACCCCTACGGAACCCTACAGACACCTGCGGGCACTTACAGAACCCTGCAGGCCCCTACGGAACTTTACCAGCCACTACGGAACTCTACGGGCCCCTACGGAACCCTGCAGAACAATCCGGAACCTTATAGAATCCCACAGACTCCTACAGACTGCTGCTGCCACTTACACAATCCAACAGGCCCCTACGGAACACTGCCAGCCCCTATGGAAGGAACCCTACGGGCCCCTACAGAACACTACTGGCTCCTGCGGGACTCTACAGGCCTCTAGGGAACCTACGAAGCTCTACGGAGCCCTATGGAACCTTACGGAATAGTACGGCCCCCTTCAGACCTCTGCGGGCGCTTATGGAAACCTACAGGACCCTACGGAACTGTACGAGACTCTACAGGCCCCTAGGGAACACCACAGGCCCCTACGGAACCCTACGAGACTCTACAGGCCCCTAGGGAACACCACAGGCCCCTACGGAACCCTACACAACCCTCTGGAAACTTATGGCACCCTACAAGCTCCTACCAACCCCTGCGGGCACTTACATAACCCTACAGGCCCCTACGGAAATCTGTACGGGCCCCTAGGGAAGCCTACAGATTTCGACGGAACCCTACGAGCCCCTCTGGAACCCTACAGAATACTCCAGGACCCGACAGCACTCTACAAGACCCTTAGCAACACAACGGAACCTCACGAAAACCCTATGGGCTCCTACAGAACACTGCAGGCGCCTACGGAACCCTACAGACCCCTACGGAACCCTACAGACACCTGCGGGCACTTACAGAACCCTGCAGGCCCCTACGGAACTTTACCAGCCACTACGGAACTCTACGGGCCCCTACGGAACCCTGCAGAACAATCCGGAACCTTATAGAATCCCTCAGACTCCTACAGACTGCTGCTGCCACTTACACAATCCTACAGGCCCCTACGGAACACTGCCAGCCCCTATGGAAGGAACCCTACGGGCCCCTACAGAACACTACTGGCTCCTGCGGGACTCTACAGGCCTCTAGGGAACCTACGAAGCTCTACGGAGCCCTATGGATCCTTATGGAACAGTACGGGCCCCTTCAGACCTCTGCGGGCGCTTATGGAAACCTACAGGACCCTACGGAACTGTACGAGACTCTACAGGCCCCTAGGGAACACCACAGGCCCCTACGGAACCCTACACAACCCTCTGGAAACTTATGGCACCCTACAAGCTCCTACCAACCCCTGCGGGCACTTACATAACCCTACAGGCCCCTACGGAAATCTGTACGGGCCCCTAGGGAAGCCTACAGATTTCAACGGAACCCTACGAGCCCCTCTGGAACCCTACAGAATACTCCAGGACCCGACAGCACTCTACAAGACCCTTAGCAACACAACAGAACCTCACGAAAACCCTATGGGCTCCTACAGAACACTGCAGGCGCCTACGGAACCCTACAGACCCCTACGGAACCCTACAGACACCTGCGGGCACTTACAGAACCCTGCAGGCCCCTACGGAACCCTACAGGTCCATACAGAACCCCACAGGGCCCTACGGAACTTTACCCGCCACTACGGAACTCTACGGGCCCCTACGGAACCCTGCAGAACAATCCGGAACCTTATAGAATCCCACAGACTCCTACAGACTGCTGCTGGCACTTACACAACCCTACAGGCCCCTACGGAAATCTGTACGGGCCCCTAGGGAAGCCTACAGATTTCGATGGAACCCTACGAGCCCCTCCGGAACCCTACAGAATACTCCAGGACCCGACAGCACTCTACAAGACCCTTAGCAACACAACAGAACCTCACGAAAACCCTATGGGCTCCTACAGAACACTGCAGGTGCCTACGGAACCCTACAGACCCCTACGGAACCCTACAGACACCTGCGGGCACTTACAGAACCCTGCAGGGCCCTACGGAACTTTACCAGCCACTACGGAACTCTACGGGCCCCTACGGAACCCTGCAGAACAATCCGGAACCTTATAGAATCCCACAGACTCCTACAGACTGCTGCTGGCACTTACACAACCCTACAGGCCCCTACGGAACACTGCCAGCCCCTATGGAAGGAACCCTACGGGCCCCTACAGAACACTACTGGCTCCTGCGGTACTCTACAGGCCTCTAGGGAACCTACGAAGCTCTACGGAGCCCTATGGATCCTTACGGAACAGTACGGACCCCTTCAGACCTCTGCGGGCGCTTATGGAAACCTACAGGACCCTACGGAACTGTACGAGACTCTACAGGCCCCTAGGGAACACCACAGGCCCCTACGGAACCCTACACAACCCTCTGGAAACTTATGGCACCCTACAAGCTCCTACCAACCCCTGCGGGCACTTACATAACCCTACAGGCCCCTACGGAAATCTGTACGGGCCCCTAGGGAAGCCTACAGATTTCAACGGAACCCTACGAGCCCCTCTGGAACCCTACAGAATACTCCAGGACCCGACAGCACTCTACAAGACCCTTAGCAACACAACGGAACCTCACGAAAACCCTATGGGCTCCTACAGAACACTGCAGGCGCCTACGGAACCCTACAGACCCCTACGGAACCCTACAGACACCTGCGGGCACTTACAGAACCCTGCAGGCCCCTACGGAACTTTACCAGCCACTACGGAACTCTACGGGCCCCTACGGAACCCTGCAGAACAATCCGGAACCTTATAGAATCCCACAGACTCCTACAGACTGCTGCGGGCACTTACACAATCCTACAGGCCCCTACGGAACGCTGCCAGCCCCTATGGAAGGAACCCTACGGGCCCCTACAGAACACTACTGGCTCCTGCGGTACTCCAGAGGCCTCTAGGGAACCTACGAAGCTCTACGGAGCCCTATGGATCCTTATGGAACAGTACGGGCCCCTTCAGACCTCTGCGGGCGCTTATGGAAACCTACAGGACCCTACGGAACTGTACGAGACTCTACAGGCCCCTAGGGAACACCACAGGCCCCTACAGAACCCTACGAGACTCTACAGGCCCCTAGGGAACACGACAGGCCCCTACGGAACCCTACACAACCCTCTGGAAACTTATGGCACCCTACAAGCTCCTACCAACCCCTGCGGGCACTTACACAACCCTACAGGCCCCTACGGAAATCTGTACGGGCCCCTAGGGAAGCCTACAGATTTCGACGGAACCCTACGAGCCCCTCTGGAACCCTACAGAATACTCCAGGACCCGACAGCACTCTACAAGACCCTTAGCAACACAACGGAACCTCACGAAAACCCTATGGGCTCCTACAGAACACTGCAGGCGCCTACGGAACCCTACAGACCCCTACGGAACCCTACAGACACCTGCGGGCACTTACAGAACCCTGCAGGCCCCTACGGAACCCTACAGGTCCATACAGAACCCCACAGGGCCCTACGGAACTTTAGCAGCCACTACGGAACTCTACGGGCCCCTACGGAACCCTGCAGAACCCTCCGGAACCTTATAGAATCCCACAGACTCCTACAGACTGCTGCGGGCACTTACACAATCCTACAGGCCCCTACGGAACGCTGCCAGCCCCTATGGAAGGAACCCTACGGGCCCCTACAGAACACTACTGGCTCCTGCGGTACTCCAGAGGCCTCTAGGGAACCTACGAAGCTCTACGGAGCCCTATGGATCCTTATGGAACAGTACGGGCCCCTTCAGACCTCTGCGGGCGCTTATGGAAACCTACAGGACCCTACGGAACTGTACGAGACTCTACAGGCCCCTAGGGAACACCACAGGCCCCTACAGAACCCTACGAGACTCTACAGGCCCCTAGGGAACACCACAGGCCCCTACGGAACCCTACACAACCCTCTGGAAACTTATGGCACCCTACAAGCTCCTACCAACCCCTGCGGGCACTTACACAACCCTACAGGCCCCTACGGAAATCTGTACGGGCCCCTAGGGAAGCCTACAGATTTCGACGGAACCCTACGAGCCCCTCTGGAACCCTACAGAATACTCCAGGACCCGACAGCACTCTACAAGACCCTTAGCAACACAACGGAACCTCACAAAAACCCTATGGGCTCCTACAGAACACTGCAGGCGCCTACGGAACCCTACAGACCCCTACGGAACCCTACAGACACCTGCGGGCACTTACAGAACCCTGCAGGCCCCTACGGAACCCTACAGGTCCATACAGAACCCCACAGGGCCCTACGGAACTTTAGCAGCCACTACGGAACTCTACGGGCCCCTACGGAACCCTGCAGAACAATCCGGAACCTTATAGAATCCCACAGACTCCTACAGACTGCTGCTGGCACTTACACAACCCTACAGGCCCCTACGGAAATCTGTACGGGCCCCTAGGGAAGCCTACAGATTTCGATGGAACCCTACGAGCCCCTCTGGAACCCTACAGAATACTCCAGGACCCGACAGCACTCTACAAGACCCTTAGCAACACAACGGAACCTCACGAAAACCCTATGGGCTCCTACAGAACACTGCAGACCCCTACGGAACCCTACAGACACCTGCGGGCACTTACAGAACCCTGCAGGCCCCTACGGAACTTTACCAGCCACTACGGAACTCTACGGGCCCCTACGGAACCCTGCAGAACAATCCGGAACCTTATAGAATCCCACAGACTCCTACAGACTGCTGCTGCCACTTACACAATCCAACAGGCCCCTACGGAACACTGCCAGCCCCTATGGAAGGAACCCTACGGGCCCCTACAGAACACTACTGGCTCCTGCGGGACTCTACAGGCCTCTAGGGAACCTACGAAGCTCTACGGAGCCCTATGGAACCTTACGGAATAGTACGGCCCCCTTCAGACCTCTGCGGGCGCTTATGGAAACCTACAGGACCCTACGGAACTGTACGAGACTCTACAGGCCCCTAGGGAACACCACAGGCCCCTACGGAACCCTACACAACCCTCTGGAAACTTATGGCACCCTACAAGCTCCTACCAACCCCTGCGGGCACTTACATAACCCTACAGGCCCCTACGGAAATCTGTACGGGCCCCTAGGGAAGCCTACAGATTTCGACGGAACCCTACGAGCCCCTCTGGAACCCTACAGAATACTCCAGGACCCGACAGCACTCTACAAGACCCTTAGCAACACAACGGAACCTCACGAAAACCCTATGGGCTCCTACAGAACACTGCAGGCGCCTACGGAACCCTACAGACCCCTACGGAACCCTACAGACACCTGCGGGCACTTACAGAACCCTGCAGGGCCCTACGGAACTTTACCAGCCACTACGGAACTCTACGGGCCCCTACGGAACCCTGCAGAACAATCCGGAACCTTATAGAATCCCACAGACTCCTACAGACTGCTGCTGGCACTTACACAACCCTACAGGCCCCTACGGAACACTGCCAGCCCCTATGGAAGGAACCCTACGGGCCCCTACAGAACACTACTGGCTCCTGCGGTACTCTACAGGCCTCTAGGGAACCTACGAAGCTCTACGGAGCCCTATGGATCCTTACGGAACAGTACGGACCCCTTCAGACCTCTGCGGGCGCTTATGGAAACCTACAGGACCCTACGGAACTGTACGAGACTCTACAGGCCCCTAGGGAACACCACAGGCCCCTACGGAACCCTACACAACCCTCTGGAAACTTATGGCACCCTACAAGCTCCTACCAACCCCTGCGGGCACTTACATAACCCTACAGGCCCCTACGGAAATCTGTACGGGCCCCTAGGGAAGCCTACAGATTTCAACGGAACCCTACGAGCCCCTCTGGAACCCTACAGAATACTCCAGGACCCGACAGCACTCTACAAGACCCTTAGCAACACAACGGAACCTCACGAAAACCCTATGGGCTCCTACAGAACACTGCAGGCGCCTACGGAACCCTACAGACCCCTACGGAACCCTACAGACACCTGCGGGCACTTACAGAACCCTGCAGGCCCCTACGGAACTTTACCAGCCACTACGGAACTCTACGGGCCCCTACGGAACCCTGCAGAACAATCCGGAACCTTATAGAATCCCACAGACTCCTACAGACTGCTGCGGGCACTTACACAATCCTACAGGCCCCTACGGAACACTGCCAGCCCCTATGGAAGGAACCCTACGGGCCCCTACAGAACACTACTGGCTCCTGCGGTACTCCAGAGGCCTCTAGGGAACCTACGAAGCTCTACGGAGCCCTATGGATCCTTATGGAACAGTACGGGCCCCTTCAGACCTCTGCGGGCGCTTATGGAAACCTACAGGACCCTACGGAACTGTACGAGACTCTACAGGCCCCTAGGGAACACCACAGGCCCCTACAGAACCCTACGAGACTCTACAGGCCCCTAGGGAACACGACAGGCCCCTACGGAACCCTACACAACCCTCTGGAAACTTATGGCACCCTACAAGCTCCTACCAACCCCTGCGGGCACTTACACAACCCTACAGGCCCCTACGGAAATCTGTACGGGCCCCTAGGGAAGCCTACAGATTTCGACGGAACCCTACGAGCCCCTCTGGAACCCTACAGAATACTCCAGGACCCGACAGCACTCTACAAGACCCTTAGCAACACAACGGAACCTCACGAAAACCCTATGGGCTCCTACAGAACACTGCAGGCGCCTACGGAACCCTACAGACCCCTACGGAACCCTACAGACACCTGCGGGCACTTACAGAACCCTGCAGGCCCCTACGGAACCCTACAGGTCCATACAGAACCCCACAGGGCCCTACGGAACTTTAGCAGCCACTACGGAACTCTACGGGCCCCTACGGAACCCTGCAGAACCCTCCGGAACCTTATAGAATCCCACAGACTCCTACAGACTGCTGCGGGCACTTACACAATCCTACAGGCCCCTACGGAACGCTGCCAGCCCCTATGGAAGGAACCCTACGGGCCCCTACAGAACACTACTGGCTCCTGCGGTACTCCAGAGGCCTCTAGGGAACCTACGAAGCTCTACGGAGCCCTATGGATCCTTATGGAACAGTACGGGCCCCTTCAGACCTCTGCGGGCGCTTATGGAAACCTACAGGACCCTACGGAACTGTACGAGACTCTACAGGCCCCTAGGGAACACCACAGGCCCCTACAGAACCCTACGAGACTCTACAGGCCCCTAGGGAACACCACAGGCCCCTACGGAACCCTACACAACCCTCTGGAAACTTATGGCACCCTACAAGCTCCTACCAACCCCTGCGGGCACTTACACAACCCTACAGGCCCCTACGGAAATCTGTACGGGCCCCTAGGGAAGCCTACAGATTTCGACGGAACCCTACGAGCCCCTCTGGAACCCTACAGAATACTCCAGGACCCGACAGCACTCTACAAGACCCTTAGCAACACAACGGAACCTCACAAAAACCCTATGGGCTCCTACAGAACACTGCAGGCGCCTACGGAACCCTACAGACCCCTACGGAACCCTACAGACACCTGCGGGCACTTACAGAACCCTGCAGGCCCCTACGGAACCCTACAGGTCCATACAGAACCCCACAGGGCCCTACGGAACTTTAGCAGCCACTACGGAACTCTACGGGCCCCTACGGAACCCTGCAGAACAATCCGGAACCTTATAGAATCCCACAGACTCCTACAGACTGCTGCTGGCACTTACACAACCCTACAGGCCCCTACGGAAATCTGTACGGGCCCCTAGGGAAGCCTACAGATTTCGATGGAACCCTACGAGCCCCTCTGGAACCCTACAGAATACTCCAGGACCCGACAGCACTCTACAAGACCCTTAGCAACACAACGGAACCTCACGAAAACCCTATGGGCTCCTACAGAACACTGCAGGCGCCTACGGAACCCTACAGACACCTGCGGGCACTTACAGAACCCTGCAGGCCCCTACGGAACTTTACCAGCCACTACGGAACTCTACGGGCCCCTACGGAACCCTGCAGAACAATCCGGAACCTTATAGAATCCCACAGACTCCTACAGACTGCTGCTGCCACTTACACAATCCAACAGGCCCCTACGGAACACTGCCAGCCCCTATGGAAGGAACCCTACGGGCCCCTACAGAACACTACTGGCTCCTGCGGTACTCTACAGGCCTCTAGGGAACCTACGAAGCTCTACGGAGCCCTATGGAACCTTACGGAATAGTACGGCCCCCTTCAGACCTCTGCGGGCGCTTATGGAAACCTACAGGACCCTACGGAACTGTACGAGACTCTACAGGCCCCTAGGGAACACCACAGGCCCCTACGGAACCCTACGAGACTCTACAGGCCCCTAGGGAACACCACAGGCCCCTACGGAACCCTACACAACCCTCTGGAAACTTATGGCACCCTACAAGCTCCTACCAACCCCTGCGGGCACTTACATAACCCTACAGGCCCCTACGGAAATCTGTACGGGCCCCTAGGGAAGCCTACAGATTTCGACGGAACCCTACGAGCCCCTCTGGAACCCTACAGAATACTCCAGGACCCGACAGCACTCTACAAGACCCTTAGCAACACAACGGAACCTCACGAAAACCCTATGGGCTCCTACAGAACACTGCAGGCGCCTACGGAACCCTACAGACCCCTACGGAACCCTACAGACACCTGCGGGCACTTACAGAACCCTGCAGGCCCCTACGGAACTTTACCAGCCACTACGGAACTCTACGGGCCCCTACGGAACCCTGCAGAACAATCCGGAACCTTATAGAATCCCTCAGACTCCTACAGACTGCTGCTGCCACTTACACAATCCTACAGGCCCCTACGGAACACTGCCAGCCCCTATGGAAGGAACCCTACGGGCCCCTACAGAACACTACTGGCTCCTGCGGTACTCTACAGGCCTCTAGGGAACCTACGAAGCTCTACGGAGCCCTATGGATCCTTATGGAACAGTACGGGCCCCTTCAGACCTCTGCGGGCGCTTATGGAAACCTACAGGACCCTACGGAACTGTACGAGACTCTACAGGCCCCTAGGGAACACCACAGGCCCCTACGGAACCCTACACAACCCTCTGGAAACTTATGGCACCCTACAAGCTCCTACCAACCCCTGCGGGCACTTACATAACCCTACAGGCCCCTACGGAAATCTGTACGGGCCCCTAGGGAAGCCTACAGATTTCAACGGAACCCTACGAGCCCCTCTGGAACCCTACAGAATACTCCAGGACCCGACAGCACTCTACAAGACCCTTAGCAACACAACAGAACCTCACGAAAACCCTATGGGCTCCTACAGAACACTGCAGGCGCCTACGGAACCCTACAGACCCCTACGGAACCCTACAGACACCTGCGGGCACTTACAGAACCCTGCAGGCCCCTACGGAACCCTACAGGTCCATACAGAACCCCACAGGGCCCTACGGAACTTTAGCAGCCACTACGGAACTCTACGGGCCCCTACGGAACCCTGCAGAACAATCCGGAACCTTATAGAATCCCACAGACTCCTACAGACTGCTGCTGGCACTTACACAACCCTACAGGCCCCTACGGAAATCTGTACGGGCCCCTAGGGAAGCCTACAGATTTCGATGGAACCCTACGAGCCCCTCCGGAACCCTACAGAATACTCCAGGACCCGACAGCACTCTACAAGACCCTTAGCAACACAACAGAACCTCACGAAAACCCTATGGGCTCCTACAGAACACTGCAGGTGCCTACGGAACCCTACAGACCCCTACGGAACCCTACAGACACCTGCGGGCACTTACAGAACCCTGCAGGCCCCTACGGAACTTTACCAGCCACTACGGAACTCTACGGGCCCCTACGGAACCCTGCAGAACAATCCGGAACCTTATAGAATCCCACAGACTCCTACAGACTGCTGCTGCCACTTACACAATCCAACAGGCCCCTACGGAACACTGCCAGCCCCTATGGAAGGAACCCTACGGGCCCCTACAGAACACTACTGGCTCCTGCGGGACTCTACAGGCCTCTAGGGAACCTACGAAGCTCTACGGAGCCCTATGGAACCTTACGGAATAGTACGGCCCCCTTCAGACCTCTGCGGGCGCTTATGGAAACCTACAGGACCCTACGGAACTGTACGAGACTCTACAGGCCCCTAGGGAACACCACAGGCCCCTACGGAACCCTACACAACCCTCTGGAAACTTATGGCACCCTACAAGCTCCTACCAACCCCTGCGGGCACTTACATAACCCTACAGGCCCCTACGGAAATCTGTACGGGCCCCTAGGGAAGCCTACAGATTTCGACGGAACCCTACGAGCCCCTCTGGAACCCTACAGAATACTCCAGGACCCGACAGCACTCTACAAGACCCTTAGCAACACAACGGAACCTCACGAAAACCCTATGGGCTCCTACAGAACACTGCAGGCGCCTACGGAACCCTACAGACCCCTACGGAACCCTACAGACACCTGCGGGCACTTACAGAACCCTGCAGGCCCCTACGGAACCCTACAGGTCCATACAGAACCCCACAGGGCCCTACGGAACTTTAGCAGCCACTACGGAACTCTACGGGCCCCTACGGAAACCTGCAGAACAATCCGGAACCTTATAGAATCCCACAGACTCCTACAGACTGCTGCAGGCACTTACACAATCCTACAGGCCCCTACGGAACACTGCCAGCCCCTATGGAAGGAACCCTACGGGCCCCTACAGAACACTACTGGCTCCTGCGGTACTCTACAGGCCTCTAGGGAACCTACGAAGCTCTACGGAGCCCTATGGATCCTTACGGAACAGTACGGCCCCCTTCAGACCTCTGCGGGCGCTTATGGAAACCTACAGGACCCTACGGAACTGTACGAGACTCTACAGGCCCCTAGGGAACACCACAGGCCCCTACGGAACCCTACACAACCCTCTGGAAACTTATGGCACCCTACAAGCTCCTACCAACCCCTGCGGGCACTTACATAACCCTACAGGCCCCTACGGAAATCTGTACGGGCCCCTAGGGAAGCCTACAGATTTCAACGGAACCCTACGAGCCCCTCTGGAACCCTACAGAATACTCCAGGACCCGACAGCACTCTACAAGACCCTTAGCAACACAACGGAACCTCACGAAAACCCTATGGGCTCCTACAGAACACTGCAGGCGCCTACGGAACCCTACAGACCCCTACGGAACCCTACAGACACCTGCGGGCACTTACAGAACCCTGCAGGCCCCTACGGAACTTTACCAGCCACTACGGAACTCTACGGGCCCCTACGGAACCCTGCAGAACAATCCGGAACCTTATAGAATCCCACAGACTCCTACAGACTGCTGCGGGCACTTACACAATCCTACAGGCCCCTACGGAACGCTGCCAGCCCCTATGGAAGGAACCCTACGGGCCCCTACAGAACACTACTGGCTCCTGCGGTACTCCAGAGGCCTCTAGGGAACCTACGAAGCTCTACGGAGCCCTATGGATCCTTATGGAACAGTACGGGCCCCTTCAGACCTCTGCGGGCGCTTATGGAAACCTACAGGACCCTACGGAACTGTACGAGACTCTACAGGCCCCTAGGGAACACCACAGGCCCCTACAGAACCCTACGAGACTCTACAGGCCCCTAGGGAACACGACAGGCCCCTACGGAACCCTACACAACCCTCTGGAAACTTATGGCACCCTACAAGCTCCTACCAACCCCTGCGGGCACTTACACAACCCTACAGGCCCCTACGGAAATCTGTACGGGCCCCTAGGGAAGCCTACAGATTTCGACGGAACCCTACGAGCCCCTCTGGAACCCTACAGAATACTCCAGGACCCGACAGCACTCTACAAGACCCTTAGCAACACAACGGAACCTCACGAAAACCCTATGGGCTCCTACAGAACACTGCAGGCGCCTACGGAACCCTACAGACCCCTACGGAACCCTACAGACACCTGCGGGCACTTACAGAACCCTGCAGGCCCCTACGGAACCCTACAGGTCCATACAGAACCCCACAGGGCCCTACGGAACTTTAGCAGCCACTACGGAACTCTACGGGCCCCTACGGAACCCTGCAGAACCCTCCGGAACCTTATAGAATCCCACAGACTCCTACAGACTGCTGCTGGCACTTACACAACCCTACAGGCCCCTACGGAAATCTGTACGGGCCCCTAGGGAAGCCTACAGATTTCGATGGAACCCTACGAGCCCCTCTGGAACCCTACAGAATACTCCAGGACCCGACAGCACTCTACAAGACCCTTAGCAACACAACGGAACCTCACGAAAACCCTATGGGCTCCTACAGAACACTGCAGACCCCTACGGAACCCTACAGACACCTGCGGGCACTTACAGAACCCTGCAGGCCCCTACGGAACTTTACCAGCCACTACGGAACTCTACGGGCCCCTACGGAACCCTGCAGAACAATCCGGAACCTTATAGAATCCCACAGACTCCTACAGACTGCTGCTGCCACTTACACAATCCAACAGGCCCCTACGGAACACTGCCAGCCCCTATGGAAGGAACCCTACGGGCCCCTACAGAACACTACTGGCTCCTGCGGGACTCTACAGGCCTCTAGGGAACCTACGAAGCTCTACGGAGCCCTATGGAACCTTACGGAATAGTACGGCCCCCTTCAGACCTCTGCGGGCGCTTATGGAAACCTACAGGACCCTACGGAACTGTACGAGACTCTACAGGCCCCTAGGGAACACCACAGGCCCCTACGGAACCCTACGAGACTCTACAGGCCCCTAGGGAACACCACAGGCCCCTACGGAACCCTACACAACCCTCTGGAAACTTATGGCACCCTACAAGCTCCTACCAACCCCTGCGGGCACTTACATAACCCTACAGGCCCCTACGGAAATCTGTACGGGCCCCTAGGGAAGCCTACAGATTTCGATGCAACCCTACGAGCCCCTCCGGAACCCTACAGAATACTCCAGGACCCGACAGCACTCTACAAGACCCTTAGCAACACAACGGAACCTCACGAAAACCCTATGGGCTCCTACAGAACACTGCAGGCGCCTACGGAACCCTACAGACCCCTACGGAACCCTACAGACACCTGCGGGCACTTACAGAACCCTGCAGGCCCCTACGGAACTTTACCAGCCACTACGGAACTCTACGGGCCCCTACGGAACCCTGCAGAACAATCCGGAACCTTATAGAATCCCTCAGACTCCTACAGACTGCTGCTGCCACTTACACAATCCTACAGGCCCCTACGGAACACTGCCAGCCCCTATGGAAGGAACCCTACGGGCCCCTACAGAACACTACTGGCTCCTGCGGTACTCTACAGGCCTCTAGGGAACCTACGAAGCTCTACGGAGCCCTATGGATCCTTATGGAACAGTACGGGCCCCTTCAGACCTCTGCGGGCGCTTATGGAAACCTACAGGACCCTACGGAACTGTACGAGACTCTACAGGCCCCTAGGGAACACCACAGGCCCCTACGGAACCCTACACAACCCTCTGGAAACTTATGGCACCCTACAAGCTCCTACCAACCCCTGCAGGCACTTACATAACCCTACAGGCCCCTACGGAAATCTGTACGGGCCCCTAGGGAAGCCTACAGATTTCAACGGAACCCTACGAGCCCCTCTGGAACCCTACAGAATACTCCAGGACCCGACAGCACTCTACAAGACCCTTAGCAACACAACAGAACCTCACGAAAACCCTATGGGCTCCTACAGAACACTGCAGGCGCCTACGGAACCCTACAGACCCCTACGGAACCCTACAGACACCTGCGGGCACTTACAGAACCCTGCAGGCCCCTACGGAACCCTACAGGTCCATACAGAACCCCACAGGGCCCTACGGAACTTTACCCGCCACTACGGAACTCTACGGGCCCCTACGGAACCCTGCAGAACAATCCGGAACCTTATAGAATCCCACAGACTCCTACAGACTGCTGCTGGCACTTACACAACCCTACAGGCCCCTACGGAAATCTGTACGGGCCCCTAGGGAAGCCTACAGATTTCGATGGAACCCTACGAGCCCCTCCGGAACCCTACAGAATACTCCAGGACCCGACAGCACTCTACAAGACCCTTAGCAACACAACAGAACCTCACGAAAACCCTATGGGCTCCTACAGAACACTGCAGGTGCCTACGGAACCCTACAGACCCCTACGGAACCCTACAGACACCTGCGGGCACTTACAGAACCCTGCAGGCCCCTACGGAACTTTACCAGCCACTACGGAACTCTACGGGCCCCTACGGAACCCTGCAGAACAATCCGGAACCTTATAGAATCCCACAGACTCCTACAGACTGCTGCTGCCACTTACACAATCCAACAGGCCCCTACGGAACACTGCCAGCCCCTATGGAAGGAACCCTACGGGCCCCTACAGAACACTACTGGCTCCTGCGGGACTCTACAGGCCTCTAGGGAACCTACGAAGCTCTACGGAGCCCTATGGAACCTTACGGAATAGTACGGCCCCCTTCAGACCTCTGCGGGCGCTTATGGAAACCTACAGGACCCTACGGAACTGTACGAGACTCTACAGGCCCCTAGGGAACACCACAGGCCCCTACGGAACCCTACACAACCCTCTGGAAACTTATGGCACCCTACAAGCTCCTACCAACCCCTGCGGGCACTTACATAACCCTACAGGCCCCTACGGAAATCTGTACGGGCCCCTAGGGAAGCCTACAGATTTCGACGGAACCCTACGAGCCCCTCTGGAACCCTACAGAATACTCCAGGACCCGACAGCACTCTACAAGACCCTTAGCAACACAACGGAACCTCACGAAAACCCTATGGGCTCCTACAGAACACTGCAGGCGCCTACGGAACCCTACAGACCCCTACGGAACCCTACAGACACCTGCGGGCACTTACAGAACCCTGCAGGCCCCTACGGAACCCTACAGGTCCATACAGAACCCCACAGGGCCCTACGGAACTTTAGCAGCCACTACGGAACTCTACGGGCCCCTACGGAAACCTGCAGAACAATCCGGAACCTTATAGAATCCCACAGACTCCTACAGACTGCTGCAGGCACTTACACAATCCTACAGGCCCCTACGGAACACTGCCAGCCCCTATGGAAGGAACCCTACGGGCCCCTACAGAACACTACTGGCTCCTGCGGTACTCTACAGGCCTCTAGGGAACCTACGAAGCTCTACGGAGCCCTATGGATCCTTACGGAACAGTACGGCCCCCTTCAGACCTCTGCGGGCGCTTATGGAAACCTACAGGACCCTACGGAACTGTACGAGACTCTACAGGCCCCTAGGGAACACCACAGGCCCCTACGGAACCCTACACAACCCTCTGGAAACTTATGGCACCCTACAAGCTCCTACCAACCCCTGCGGGCACTTACATAACCCTACAGGCCCCTACGGAAATCTGTACGGGCCCCTAGGGAAGCCTACAGATTTCAACGGAACCCTACGAGCCCCTCTGGAACCCTACAGAATACTCCAGGACCCGACAGCACTCTACAAGACCCTTAGCAACACAACGGAACCTCACGAAAACCCTATGGGCTCCTACAGAACACTGCAGGCGCCTACGGAACCCTACAGACCCCTACGGAACCCTACAGACACCTGCGGGCACTTACAGAACCCTGCAGGCCCCTACGGAACTTTACCAGCCACTACGGAACTCTACGGGCCCCTACGGAACCCTGCAGAACAATCCGGAACCTTATAGAATCCCACAGACTCCTACAGACTGCTGCGGGCACTTACACAATCCTACAGGCCCCTACGGAACGCTGCCAGCCCCTATGGAAGGAACCCTACGGGCCCCTACAGAACACTACTGGCTCCTGCGGTACTCCAGAGGCCTCTAGGGAACCTACGAAGCTCTACGGAGCCCTATGGATCCTTATGGAACAGTACGGGCCCCTTCAGACCTCTGCGGGCGCTTATGGAAACCTACAGGACCCTACGGAACTGTACGAGACTCTACAGGCCCCTAGGGAACACCACAGGCCCCTACAGAACCCTACGAGACTCTACAGGCCCCTAGGGAACACGACAGGCCCCTACGGAACCCTACACAACCCTCTGGAAACTTATGGCACCCTACAAGCTCCTACCAACCCCTGCGGGCACTTACACAACCCTACAGGCCCCTACGGAAATCTGTACGGGCCCCTAGGGAAGCCTACAGATTTCGACGGAACCCTACGAGCCCCTCTGGAACCCTACAGAATACTCCAGGACCCGACAGCACTCTACAAGACCCTTAGCAACACAACGGAACCTCACGAAAACCCTATGGGCTCCTACAGAACACTGCAGGCGCCTACGGAACCCTACAGACCCCTACGGAACCCTACAGACACCTGCGGGCACTTACAGAACCCTGCAGGCCCCTACGGAACCCTACAGGTCCATACAGAACCCCACAGGGCCCTACGGAACTTTAGCAGCCACTACGGAACTCTACGGGCCCCTACGGAACCCTGCAGAACCCTCCGGAACCTTATAGAATCCCACAGACTCCTACAGACTGCTGCGGGCACTTACACAATCCTACAGGCCCCTACGGAACGCTGCCAGCCCCTATGGAAGGAACCCTACGGGCCCCTACAGAACACTACTGGCTCCTGCGGTACTCCAGAGGCCTCTAGGGAACCTACGAAGCTCTACGGAGCCCTATGGATCCTTATGGAACAGTACGGGCCCCTTCAGACCTCTGCGGGCGCTTATGGAAACCTACAGGACCCTACGGAACTGTACGAGACTCTACAGGCCCCTAGGGAACACCACAGGCCCCTACAGAACCCTACGAGACTCTACAGGCCCCTAGGGAACACCACAGGCCCCTACGGAACCCTACACAACCCTCTGGAAACTTATGGCACCCTACAAGCTCCTACCAACCCCTGCGGGCACTTACACAACCCTACAGGCCCCTACGGAAATCTGTACGGGCCCCTAGGGAAGCCTACAGATTTCGACGGAACCCTACGAGCCCCTCTGGAACCCTACAGAATACTCCAGGACCCGACAGCACTCTACAAGACCCTTAGCAACACAACGGAACCTCACAAAAACCCTATGGGCTCCTACAGAACACTGCAGGCGCCTACGGAACCCTACAGACCCCTACGGAACCCTACAGACACCTGCGGGCACTTACAGAACCCTGCAGGCCCCTACGGAACCCTACAGGTCCATACAGAACCCCACAGGGCCCTACGGAACTTTAGCAGCCACTACGGAACTCTACGGGCCCCTACGGAACCCTGCAGAACAATCCGGAACCTTATAGAATCCCACAGACTCCTACAGACTGCTGCTGGCACTTACACAACCCTACAGGCCCCTACGGAAATCTGTACGGGCCCCTAGGGAAGCCTACAGATTTCGATGGAACCCTACGAGCCCCTCTGGAACCCTACAGAATACTCCAGGACCCGACAGCACTCTACAAGACCCTTAGCAACACAACGGAACCTCACGAAAACCCTATGGGCTCCTACAGAACACTGCAGGCCCCTACGGAACCCTACAGACACCTGCGGGCCCTTACAGAGCCCTGCAGGGCCCTACGGAACTTTACCAGCCACTACGGAACTCTACGGGCCCCTACGGAACCCTGCAGAACCCTCCGGAACCTTATAGAATCCCACAGACTCCTACAGACTGCTGCGGGCACTTACACAATCCTACAGGCCCCTACGGAACAATGCCAGCCCCTATGGAAGGAACCCTACGGGCCCCTACAGAACACTACTGGCTCCTGCGGTACTCTACAGGCCTCTAGGGAACCTACGAAGCTCTACGGAGCCCTATGGAACCTTACGGAATAGTACGGCCCCCTTCAGACCTCTGCGGGCGCTTATGGAAACCTACAGGACCCTACGGAACTGTACGAGACTCTACAGGCCCCTAGGGAACACCACAGGCCCCTACGGAACCCTACGAGACTCTACAGGCCCCTAGGGAACACCACAGGCCCCTACGGAACCCTACACAACCCTCTGGAAACTTATGGCACCCTACAAGCTCCTACCAACCCCTGCGGGCACTTACACAACCCTACAGGCCCCTACGGAAATCTGTACGGGCCCCTAGGGAAGCCTACAGATTTCGACGGAACCCTACGAGCCCCTCTGGAACCCTACAGAATACTCCAGGACCCGACAGCACTCTACAAGACCCTTAGCAACACAACGGAACCTCACGAAAACCCTATGGGCTCCTACAGA
Organism: Numenius arquata; assembly: GCF_964106895.1. Taxonomy (NCBI): domain Eukaryota; kingdom Metazoa; phylum Chordata; class Aves; order Charadriiformes; family Scolopacidae; genus Numenius; species Numenius arquata. Next base: position 17,594 of record NW_027414662.1, on the reverse strand, counting down.
ACACTGCAGGAGCCTACGGAACCCTACAGACCCCTACGGAACCCTACAGACACCTGCGGGCACTTACAGAACCCTGCAGGCGCCTACGGAACCCTACAGGTCCATACAGAACCCCACAGGGCCCTACGGAACTTTAGCAGCCACTACGGAACTCTACGGGCCCCTACGGAACCCTGCAGAACCCTCCGGAACCTTATAGAATCCCACAGACTCCTACAGACTGCTGCAGGCACTTACACAATCCTACAGGCCCCTACGGAACCCTGCCAGCCCCTATGGAAGGAACCCTACGGGCCCCTACAGAACACTACTGGCTCCTGCGGTACTCCAGAGGCCTCTAGGGAACCTACGAAGCTCTACGGAGCCCTATGGAACCTTACGGAATAGTACAGCCCCCTTCAGACCTCTGCGGGCGCTTATGGAAACCTACAGGACCCTACGGAACTGTACGAGACTCTACAGGCCCCTAGGGAACACCACAGGCCCCTACGGAACCCTACGAGACTCTACAGGCCCCTAGGGAACACCACAGGCCCCTACGGAACCCTACACAACCCTCTGGAAACTTATGGCACCCTACAAGCTCCTACCAACCCCTGCGGGCACTTACATAACCCTACAGGCCCCTACGGAAATCTGTACGGGCCCCTAGGGAAGCCTACAGATTTCGACGGAACCCTACGAGCCCCTCTGGAACCCTACAGAATACTCCAGGACCCGACAGCACTCTACAAGACCCTTAGCAACACAACAGAACCTCACGAAAACCCTATGGGCTCCTACAGAACACTGCAGGTGCCTACGGAACCCTACAGACCCCTACGGAACCCTACAGACACCTGCGGGCACTTACAGAACCCTGCAGGCCCCTACGGAACTTTACCAGCCACTACGGAACTCTACGGGCCCCTACGGAACCCTGCAGAACAATCCGGAACCTTATAGAATCCCACAGACTCCTACAGACTGCTGCGGGCACTTACACAATCCTACAGGCCCCTACGGAACGCTGCCAGCCCCTATGGAAGGAACCCTACGGGCCCCTACAGAACACTACTGGCTCCTGCGGTACTCCAGAGGCCTCTAGGGAACCTACGAAGCTCTACGGAGCCCTATGGATCCTTATGGAACAGTACGGGCCCCTTCAGACCTCTGCGGGCGCTTATGGAAACCTACAGGACCCTACGGAACTGTACGAGACTCTACAGGCCCCTAGGGAACACCACAGGCCCCTACAGAACCCTACGAGACTCTACAGGCCCCTAGGGAACACCACAGGCCCCTACGGAACCCTACACAACCCTCTGGAAACTTATGGCACCCTACAAGCTCCTACCAACCCCTGCGGGCACTTACACAACCCTACAGGCCCCTACGGAAATCTGTACGGGTCCCTAGGGAAGCCTACAGATTTCGACGGAACCCTACGAGCCCCTCTGGAACCCTACAGAATACTCCAGGACCCGACAGCACTCTACAAGACCCTTAGCAACACAACGGAACCTCACAAAAACCCTATGGGCTCCTACAGAACACTGCAGGCGCCTACGGAACCCTACAGACCCCTACGGAACCCTACAGACACCTGCGGGCACTTACAGAACCCTGCAGGCCCCTACGGAACCCTACAGGTCCATACAGAACCCCACAGGGCCCTACGGAACTTTAGCAGCCACTACGGAACTCTACGGGCCCCTACGGAACCCTGCAGAACAATCCGGAACCTTATAGAATCCCACAGACTCCTACAGACTGCTGCTGGCACTTACACAACCCTACAGGCCCCTACGGAAATCTGTACGGGCCCCTAGGGAAGCCTACAGATTTCGATGGAACCCTACGAGCCCCTCTGGAACCCTACAGAATACTCCAGGACCCGACAGCACTCTACAAGACCCTTAGCAACACAACGGAACCTCACGAAAACCCTATGGGCTCCTACAGAACACTGCAGGCGCCTACGGAACCCTACAGACCCCTACGGAACCCTACAGACACCTGCGGGCCCTTACAGAGCCCTGCAGGGCCCTACGGAACTTTACCAGCCACTACGGAACTCTACGGGCCCCTACGGAACCCTGCAGAACCCTCCGGAACCTTATAGAATCCCACAGACTCCTACAGACTGCTGCGGGCACTTACACAATCCTACAGGCCCCTACGGAACACTGCCAGCCCCTATGGAAGGAACCCTACGGGCCCCTACAGAACACTACTGGCTCCTGCGGTACTCTACAGGCCTCTAGGGAACCTACGAAGCTCTACGGAGCCCTATGGAACCTTACGGAATAGTACAGCCCCCTTCAGACCTCTGCGGGTGCTTATGGAAACCTACAGGACCCTACGGAACTGTACGAGACTCTACAGGCCCCTAGGGAACACCACAGGCCCCTACGGAACCCTACGAGACTCTACAGGCCCCTAGGGAACACCACAGGCCCCTACGGAACCCTACACAACCCTCTGGAAACTTATGGCACCCTACAAGCTCCTACCAACCCCTGCGGGCACTTACATAACCCTACAGGCCCCTACGGAAATCTGTACGGGCCCCTAGGGAAGCCTACAGATTTCAACGGAACCGTACGAGCCCCTCTGGAACCCTACAGAATACTCCAGGACCCGACAGCACTCTACAAGACCCTTAGCAACACAACAGAACCTCACGAAAACCCTATGGGCTCCTACAGAACACTGCAGGCGCCTACGGAACCCTACAGACCCCTACGGAACCCTACAGGCACCTACGGGCACTTACAGAACCCTGCAGGCCCCTACGGAACCCTACAGACACCTGCGGGCACTTACAGAGCCCTGCAGGCCCCTACGGAACCCTACAGGTCCATACAGAACCCCACAGGGCCCTACGGAACTTTACCAGCCACTACGGAACTCTACCGGCCCCTACGGAACCCTGCAGAACCCTCCGGAACCTTATAGAATCCCACAGACTCCTACAGACTGCTGCGGGCACTTACACAATCCTACAGGCCCCTACGGAACACTGCCAGCCCCTATGGAAGGAACCCTACGGGCCCCTACAGAGCACTACTGGCTCCTGCAGTACTCTACAGGCCTCTAGGGAACCTACGAAGCTCTACGGAACCCTATGGATCCTTACGGAACAGTACGGCCCCCTTCAGACCTCTGCGGGCGCTTATGGAAACCTACAGGACCCTACGGAACTGTACGAGACTCTACAGGCCCCTAGGGAACACCACAGGCCCCTACAGAACCCTACAAACTCTACAGGCCCCTAGGGAACACGACAGGCCCCTACGGAACCCTACACAACCCTCTGGAAACTTATGGCACCCTACAAGCTCCTACCAACCCCTGCAGGCACTTACTCAACCCTACAGGCCCCTACGGAAATCTACGGGACTCCACGGGCCCCTAGGGAAGCCTACAGATTTCGACAGAACCCTACGAGCCCCTCTGGAACCCTACAGAATACTCCAGGACCCGACAGCACTCTACAAGACCCTTAGCAACACAACGGAACCTCACGGAAACCCTATGGGCTCCTACAGAACACTGCAGGCGCCTACGGAACCCTACAGACCCCTACGGAACCCTACAGACACCTGCGGGCACTTACAGAACCCTGCAGGCCCCTACGGAACCCTACAGGTCCATACAGAACCCCACAGGGCCCTACGGAACTTTAGCAGCCACTACAGAACTCTACGGGCCCCTACGGAACCCTGCAGAACCCTCCGGAACCTTATAGAATCCCACAGACTCCTACAGACTGCTGCGGGCACTTACACAACCCTACAGGCCCCTACGGAACACTGCCAGCCCCTATGGAAGGAACCCTACGGGCCCCTACAGAGCACTACTGGCTCCTGCGGTACTCTACAGGCCTCTAGGGAACCTACGAAGCTCTACGGAACCCTATGGAACCTTACGGAATAGTACGGCCCCCTTCAGACCTCTGCGGGCGCTTATGGAAACCTACAGGACCCTACAGAACTGTACGAGACTCTACAGGCCCCTAGGGAACACCACAGGCCCCTACGGAACCCTACAAGACTCTACAGGCCCCTAGGGAACACCACAGGCCCCTACGGAACCCTACACAACCCTCTGGAAACTTATGGCACCCTACAAGCTCCTACCAACCCCTGCGGGCACTTACACAACCCTACAGGCCCCTACGGAAATCTGTACGGGCCCCTAGGGAAGCCTACAGATTTCGATGCAACCCTACGAGCCCCTCTGGAACCCTACAGAATACTCCAGGACCCGACAGCACTCTACAAGACCCTTAGCAACAAAACAGAACCTCACGAAAACCCTATGGGCTCCTACAGAACACTGCAGGCGCCTACGGAACCCTACAGACCCCTACGGAACCCTACAGACACCTGCGGGCACTTACAGAACCCTGCAGGCCCCTACGGAACCCTACAGGTCCATACAGAACCCCACAGGGCCCTACGGAACTTTAGCAGCCACTACGGAACTCTACGGGCCCCTACGGAACCCTGCAGAACCCTCCGGAACCTTATAGAATCCCACAGACTCCTACAGACTGCTGCGGGCACTTACACAATCCTACAGGCCCCTACGGAACATGCCAGCCCTTATGGAAGGAACCCTACGGGCCCCTACAGAACACTACTGGCTCCTGCGGTACTCCAGAGGCCTCTAGGGAACCTACGAAGCTCTACGGAGCCCTATGGATCCTTATGGAACAGTACGGCCCCCTTCAGACCTCTGCGGGCACTTATGGAAACCTACAGGACCCTACGGAACTGTACGAGACTCTACAGGCCCCTAGGGAACACCACAGGCCCCTACGGAACCCTACACAACCCTCTGGAAACTTATGGCACCCTACAAGCTCCTACCAACCCCTGCGGGCACTTACATAACCCTACAGGCCCCTACGGAAATCTGTACGGGCCCCTAGGGAAGCCTACAGATTTCAACGGAACCCTACGAGCCCCTCTGGAACCCTACATAATACTCCAGGACCCGACAGCACTCTACAAGACCCTTAGCAACACAACGGAACCTCACGAAAACCCTATGGGCTCCTACAGAACACTGCAGGCGCCTACGGAACCCTACAGACCCCTACGGAACCCTACAGACACCTGCGGGCACTTACAGAACCCTGCAGGCCCCTACGGAACCCTACAGGTCCATACAGAACCCCACAGGGCCCTACGGAACTTTACCAGCCACTACGGAACTCTACGGGCCCCTACGGAACCCTGCAGAACAATCCGGAACCTTATAGAATCCCACAGACTCCTACAGACTGCTGCTGGCACTTACACAACCCTACAGGCCCCTACGGAAATCTGTACGGGCCCCTAGGGAAGCCTACAGATTTCGATGGAACCCTACGAGCCCCTCCGGAACCCTACAGAATACTCCAGGACCCGACAGCACTCTACAAGACCCTTAGCAACACAACAGAACCTCACGAAAACCCTATGGGCTCCTACAGAACACTGCAGGTGCCTACGGAACCCTACAGACCCCTACGGAACCCTACAGACACCTGCGGGCACTTACAGAACCCTGCAGGCCCCTACGGAACTTTACCAGCCACTACGGAACTCTACGGGCCCCTACGGAACCCTGCAGAACAATCCGGAACCTTATAGAATCCCACAGACTCCTACAGACTGCTGCTGCCACTTACACAATCCAACAGGCCCCTACGGAACACTGCCAGCCCCTATGGAAGGAACCCTACGGGCCCCTACAGAACACTACTGGCTCCTGCGGGACTCTACAGGCCTCTAGGGAACCTACGAAGCTCTACGGAGCCCTATGGAACCTTACGGAATAGTACGGCCCCCTTCAGACCTCTGCGGGCGCTTATGGAAACCTACAGGACCCTACGGAACTGTACGAGACTCTACAGGCCCCTAGGGAACACCACAGGCCCCTACGGAACCCTACGAGACTCTACAGGCCCCTAGGGAACACCACAGGCCCCTACGGAACCCTACACAACCCTCTGGAAACTTATGGCACCCTACAAGCTCCTACCAACCCCTGCGGGCACTTACATAACCCTACAGGCCCCTACGGAAATCTGTACGGGCCCCTAGGGAAGCCTACAGATTTCGACGGAACCCTACGAGCCCCTCTGGAACCCTACAGAATACTCCAGGACCCGACAGCACTCTACAAGACCCTTAGCAACACAACGGAACCTCACGAAAACCCTATGGGCTCCTACAGAACACTGCAGGCGCCTACGGAACCCTACAGACACCTGCGGGCACTTACAGAACCCTGCAGGCCCCTACGGAACTTTACCAGCCACTACGGAACTCTACGGGCCCCTACGGAACCCTGCAGAACAATCCGGAACCTTAGAGAATCCCTCAGACTCCTACAGACTGCTGCTGCCACTTACACAATCCTACAGGCCCCTACGGAACACTGCCAGCCCCTATGGAAGGAACCCTACGGGCCCCTACAGAACACTACTGGCTCCTGCGGGACTCTACAGGCCTCTAGGGAACCTACGAAGCTCTACGGAGCCCTATGGATCCTTATGGAACAGTACGGGCCCCTTCAGACCTCTGCGGGCGCTTATGGAAACCTACAGGACCCTACGGAACTGTACGAGACTCTACAGGCCCCTAGGGAACACCACAGGCCCCTACGGAACCCTACACAACCCTCTGGAAACTTATGGCACCCTACAAGCTCCTACCAACCCCTGCGGGCACTTACATAACCCTACAGGCCCCTACGGAAATCTGTACGGGCCCCTAGGGAAGCCTACAGATTTCAACGGAACCCTACGAGCCCCTCTGGAACCCTACAGAATACTCCAGGACCCGACAGCACTCTACAAGACCCTTAGCAACACAACAGAACCTCACGAAAACCCTATGGGCTCCTACAGAACACTGCAGGCGCCTACGGAACCCTACAGACCCCTACGGAACCCTACAGACACCTGCGGGCACTTACAGAACCCTGCAGGCCCCTACGGAACCCTACAGGTCCATACAGAACCCCACAGGGCCCTACGGAACTTTACCCGCCACTACGGAACTCTACGGGCCCCTACGGAACCCTGCAGAACCCTCCGGAACCTTATAGAATCCCACAGACTCCTACAGACTGCTGCTGGCACTTACACAACCCTACAGGCCCCTACGGAAATCTGTACGGGCCCCTAGGGAAGCCTACAGATTTCGATGGAACCCTACGAGCCCCTCCGGAACCCTACAGAATACTCCAGGACCCGACAGCACTCTACAAGACCCTTAGCAACACAACAGAACCTCACGAAAACCCTATGGGCTCCTACAGAACACTGCAGGTGCCTACGGAACCCTACAGACCCCTACGGAACCCTACAGACACCTGCGGGCACTTACAGAACCCTGCAGGCCCCTACGGAACTTTACCAGCCACTACGGAACTCTACGGGCCCCTACGGAACCCTGCAGAACAATCCGGAACCTTATAGAATCCCACAGACTCCTACAGACTGCTGCTGCCACTTACACAATCCAACAGGCCCCTACGGAACACTGCCAGCCCCTATGGAAGGAACCCTACGGGCCCCTACAGAACACTACTGGCTCCTGCGGGACTCTACAGGCCTCTAGGGAACCTACGAAGCTCTACGGAGCCCTATGGAACCTTACGGAATAGTACGGGCCCCTTCAGACCTCTGCGGGCGCTTATGGAAACCTACAGGACCCTACGGAACTGTACGAGACTCTACAGGCCCCTAGGGAACACCACAGGCCCCTACGGAACCCTACACAACCCTCTGGAAACTTATGGCACCCTACAAGCTCCTACCAACCCCTGCGGGCACTTACATAACCCTACAGGCCCCTACGGAAATCTGTACGGGCCCCTAGGGAAGCCTACAGATTTCGACGGAACCCTACGAGCCCCTCTGGAACCCTACAGAATACTCCAGGACCCGACAGCACTCTACAAGACCCTTAGCAACACAACGGAACCTCACGAAAACCCTATGGGCTCCTACAGAACACTGCAGGCGCCTACGGAACCCTACAGACCCCTACGGAACCCTACAGACACCTGCGGGCACTTACAGAACCCTGCAGGGCCCTACGGAACTTTAGCAGCCACTACGGAACTCTACGGGCCCCTACGGAACCCTGCAGAACAATCCGGAACCTTATAGAATCCCACAGACTCCTACAGACTGCTGCTGGCACTTACACAACCCTACAGGCCCCTACGGAACACTGCCAGCCCCTATGGAAGGAACCCTACGGGCCCCTACAGAACACTACTGGCTCCTGCGGTACTCTACAGGCCTCTAGGGAACCTACGAAGCTCTACGGAGCCCTATGGATCCTTACGGAACAGTACGGCCCCCTTCAGACCTCTGCGGGCGCTTATGGAAACCTACAGGACCCTACGGAACTGTACGAGACTCTACAGGCCCCTAGGGAACACCACAGGCCCCTACGGAACCCTACACAACCCTCTGGAAACTTATGGCACCCTACAAGCTCCTACCAACCCCTGCGGGCACTTACATAACCCTACAGGCCCCTACGGAAATCTGTACGGGCCCCTAGGGAAGCCTACAGATTTCAACGGAACCCTACGAGCCCCTCTGGAACCCTACAGAATACTCCAGGACCCGACAGCACTCTACAAGACCCTTAGCAACACAACGGAACCTCACGAAAACCCTATGGGCTCCTACAGAACACTGCAGGCGCCTACGGAACCCTACAGACCCCTACGGAACCCTACAGACACCTGCGGGCACTTACAGAACCCTGCAGGCCCCTACGGAACTTTACCAGCCACTACGGAACTCTACGGGCCCCTACGGAACCCTGCAGAACAATCCGGAACCTTATAGAATCCCACAGACTCCTACAGACTGCTGCTGGCACTTACACAACCCTACAGGCCCCTACGGAACACTGCCAGCCCCTATGGAAGGAACCCTACGGGCCCCTACAGAACACTACTGGCTCCTGCGGTACTCTACAGGCCTCTAGGGAACCTACGAAGCTCTACGGAGCCCTATGGATCCTTACGGAACAGTACGGCCCCCTTCAGACCTCTGCGGGCGCTTATGGAAACCTACAGGACCCTACGGAACTGTACGAGACTCTACAGGCCCCTAGGGAACACCACAGGCCCCTACGGAACCCTACACAACCCTCTGGAAACTTATGGCACCCTACAAGCTCCTACCAACCCCTGCGGGCACTTACATAACCCTACAGGCCCCTACGGAAATCTGTACGGGCCCCTAGGGAAGCCTACAGATTTCAACGGAACCCTACGAGCCCCTCTGGAACCCTACAGAATACTCCAGGACCCGACAGCACTCTACAAGACCCTTAGCAACACAACGGAACCTCACGAAAACCCTATGGGCTCCTACAGAACACTGCAGGCGCCTACGGAACCCTACAGACCCCTACGGAACCCTACAGACACCTGCGGGCACTTACAGAACCCTGCAGGCCCCTACGGAACTTTACCAGCCACTACGGAACTCTACGGGCCCCTACGGAACCCTGCAGAACAATCCGGAACCTTATAGAATCCCACAGACTCCTACAGACTGCTGCGGGCACTTACACAATCCTACAGGCCCCTACGGAACGCTGCCAGCCCCTATGGAAGGAACCCTACGGGCCCCTACAGAACACTACTGGCTCCTGCGGTACTCCAGAGGCCTCTAGGGAACCTACGAAGCTCTACGGAGCCCTATGGATCCTTATGGAACAGTACGGGCCCCTTCAGACCTCTGCGGGCGCTTATGGAAACCTACAGGACCCTACGGAACTGTACGAGACTCTACAGGCCCCTAGGGAACACCACAGGCCCCTACAGAACCCTACGAGACTCTACAGGCCCCTAGGGAACACGACAGGCCCCTACGGAACCCTACACAACCCTCTGGAAACTTATGGCACCCTACAAGCTCCTACCAACCCCTGCGGGCACTTACACAACCCTACAGGCCCCTACGGAAATCTGTACGGGCCCCTAGGGAAGCCTACAGATTTCGACGGAACCCTACGAGCCCCTCTGGAACCCTACAGAATACTCCAGGACCCGACAGCACTCTACAAGACCCTTAGCAACACAACGGAACCTCACGAAAACCCTATGGGCTCCTACAGAACACTGCAGGCGCCTACGGAACCCTACAGACCCCTACGGAACCCTACAGACACCTGCGGGCACTTACAGAACCCTGCAGGGCCCTACGGAACTTTAGCAGCCACTACGGAACTCTACGGGCCCCTACGGAACCCTGCAGAACAATCCGGAACCTTATAGAATCCCACAGACTCCTACAGACTGCTGCTGGCACTTACACAACCCTACAGGCCCCTACGGAACACTGCCAGCCCCTATGGAAGGAACCCTACGGGCCCCTACAGAACACTACTGGCTCCTGCGGTACTCTACAGGCCTCTAGGGAACCTACGAAGCTCTACGGAGCCCTATGGATCCTTACGGAACAGTACGGCCCCCTTCAGACCTCTGCGGGCGCTTATGGAAACCTACAGGACCCTACGGAACTGTACGAGACTCTACAGGCCCCTAGGGAACACCACAGGCCCCTACGGAACCCTACACAACCCTCTGGAAACTTATGGCACCCTACAAGCTCCTACCAACCCCTGCGGGCACTTACATAACCCTACAGGCCCCTACGGAAATCTGTACGGGCCCCTAGGGAAGCCTACAGATTTCAACGGAACCCTACGAGCCCCTCTGGAACCCTACAGAATACTCCAGGACCCGACAGCACTCTACAAGACCCTTAGCAACACAACGGAACCTCACGAAAACCCTATGGGCTCCTACAGAACACTGCAGGCGCCTACGGAACCCTACAGACCCCTACGGAACCCTACAGACACCTGCGGGCACTTACAGAACCCTGCAGGCCCCTACGGAACTTTACCAGCCACTACGGAACTCTACGGGCCCCTACGGAACCCTGCAGAACAATCCGGAACCTTATAGAATCCCACAGACTCCTACAGACTGCTGCGGGCACTTACACAATCCTACAGGCCCCTACGGAACGCTGCCAGCCCCTATGGAAGGAACCCTACGGGCCCCTACAGAACACTACTGGCTCCTGCGGTACTCCAGAGGCCTCTAGGGAACCTATGAAGCTCTACGGAGCCCTATGGATCCTTATGGAACAGTACGGGCCCCTTCAGACCTCTGCGGGCGCTTATGGAAACCTACAGGACCCTACGGAACTGTACGAGACTCTACAGGCCCCTAGGGAACACCACAGGCCCCTACAGAACCCTACGAGACTCTACAGGCCCCTAGGGAACACGACAGGCCCCTACGGAACCCTACACAACCCTCTGGAAACTTATGGCACCCTACAAGCTCCTACCAACCCCTGCGGGCACTTACACAACCCTACAGGCCCCTACGGAAATCTGTACGGGCCCCTAGGGAAGCCTACAGATTTCGACGGAACCCTACGAGCCCCTCTGGAACCCTACAGAATACTCCAGGACCCGACAGCACTCTACAAGACCCTTAGCAACACAACGGAACCTCACGAAAACCCTATGGGCTCCTACAGAACACTGCAGGCGCCTACGGAACCCTACAGACCCCTACGGAACCCTACAGACACCTGCGGGCACTTACAGAACCCTGCAGGGCCCTACGGAACTTTAGCAGCCACTACGGAACTCTACGGGCCCCTACGGAACCCTGCAGAACAATCCGGAACCTTATAGAATCCCACAGACTCCTACAGACTGCTGCTGGCACTTACACAACCCTACAGGCCCCTACGGAACACTGCCAGCCCCTATGGAAGGAACCCTACGGGCCCCTACAGAACACTACTGGCTCCTGCGGTACTCTACAGGCCTCTAGGGAACCTACGAAGCTCTACGGAGCCCTATGGATCCTTACGGAACAGTACGGACCCCTTCAGACCTCTGCGGGCGCTTATGGAAACCTACAGGACCCTACGGAACTGTACGAGACTCTACAGGCCCCTAGGGAACACCACAGGCCCCTACGGAACCCTACACAACCCTCTGGAAACTTATGGCACCCTACAAGCTCCTACCAACCCCTGCGGGCACTTACATAACCCTACAGGCCCCTACGGAAATCTGTACGGGCCCCTAGGGAAGCCTACAGATTTCAACGGAACCCTACGAGCCCCTCTGGAACCCTACAGAATACTCCAGGACCCGACAGCACTCTACAAGACCCTTAGCAACACAACGGAACCTCACGAAAACCCTATGGGCTCCTACAGAACACTGCAGGCGCCTACGGAACCCTACAGACCCCTACGGAACCCTACAGACACCTGCGGGCACTTACAGAACCCTGCAGGCCCCTACGGAACTTTACCAGCCACTACGGAACTCTACGGGCCCCTACGGAACCCTGCAGAACAATCCGGAACCTTATAGAATCCCACAGACTCCTACAGACTGCTGCGGGCACTTACACAATCCTACAGGCCCCTACGGAACGCTGCCAGCCCCTATGGAAGGAACCCTACGGGCCCCTACAGAACACTACTGGCTCCTGCGGTACTCCAGAGGCCTCTAGGGAACCTATGAAGCTCTACGGAGCCCTATGGATCCTTATGGAACAGTACGGGCCCCTTCAGACCTCTGCGGGCGCTTATGGAAACCTACAGGACCCTACGGAACTGTACGAGACTCTACAGGCCCCTAGGGAACACCACAGGCCCCTACAGAACCCTACGAGACTCTACAGGCCCCTAGGGAACACGACAGGCCCCTACGGAACCCTACACAACCCTCTGGAAACTTATGGCACCCTACAAGCTCCTACCAACCCCTGCGGGCACTTACACAACCCTACAGGCCCCTACGGAAATCTGTACGGGCCCCTAGGGAAGCCTACAGATTTCGACGGAACCCTACGAGCCCCTCTGGAACCCTACAGAATACTCCAGGACCCGACAGCACTCTACAAGACCCTTAGCAACACAACGGAACCTCACGAAAACCCTATGGGCTCCTACAGAACACTGCAGGCGCCTACGGAACCCTACAGACCCCTACGGAACCCTACAGACACCTGCGGGCACTTACAGAACCCTGCAGGCCCCTACGGAACCCTACAGGTCCATACAGAACCCCACAGGGCCCTACGGAACTTTAGCAGCCACTACGGAACTCTACGGGCCCCTACGGAACCCTGCAGAACAATCCGGAACCTTATAGAATCCCACAGACTCCTACAGACTGCTGCGGGCACTTACACAATCCTACAGGCCCCTACGGAACGCTGCCAGCCCCTATGGAAGGAACCCTACGGGCCCCTACAGAACACTACTGGCTCCTGCGGTACTCCAGAGGCCTCTAGGGAACCTACGAAGCTCTACGGAGCCCTATGGATCCTTATGGAACAGTACGGGCCCCTTCAGACCTCTGCGGGCGCTTATGGAAACCTACAGGACCCTACGGAACTGTACGAGACTCTACAGGCCCCTAGGGAACACCACAGGCCCCTACAGAACCCTACGAGACTCTACAGGCCCCTAGGGAACACCACAGGCCCCTACGGAACCCTACACAACCCTCTGGAAACTTATGGCACCCTACAAGCTCCTACCAACCCCTGCGGGCACTTACACAACCCTACAGGCCCCTACGGAAATCTGTACGGGCCCCTAGGGAAGCCTACAGATTTCGACGGAACCCTACGAGCCCCTCTGGAACCCTACAGAATACTCCAGGACCCGACAGCACTCTACAAGACCCTTAGCAACACAACGGAACCTCACGAAAACCCTATGGGCTCCTACAGAACACTGCAGGCGCCTACGGAACCCTACAGACCCCTACGGAACCCTACAGACACCTGCGGGCACTTACAGAACCCTGCAGGCCCCTACGGAACCCTACAGGTCCATACAGAACCCCACAGGGCCCTACGGAACTTTAGCAGCCACTACGGAACTCTACGGGCCCCTACGGAACCCTGCAGAACAATCCGGAACCTTATAGAATCCCACAGACTCCTACAGACTGCTGCTGGCACTTACACAACCCTACAGGCCCCTACGGAAATCTGTACGGGCCCCTAGGGAAGCCTACAGATTTCGATGGAACCCTACGAGCCCCTCTGGAACCCTACAGAATACTCCAGGACCCGACAGCACTCTACAAGACCCTTAGCAACACAACGGAACCTCACGAAAACCCTATGGGCTCCTACAGAACACTGCAGACCCCTACGGAACCCTACAGACACCTGCGGGCACTTACAGAACCCTGCAGGCCCCTACGGAACTTTACCAGCCACTACGGAACTCTACGGGCCCCTACGGAACCCTGCAGAACAATCCGGAACCTTATAGAATCCCACAGACTCCTACAGACTGCTGCTGGCACTTACACAATCCAACAGGCCCCTACGGAACACTGCCAGCCCCTATGGAAGGAACCCTACGGGCCCCTACAGAACACTACTGGCTCCTGCGGGACTCTACAGGCCTCTAGGGAACCTACGAAGCTCTACGGAGCCCTATGGAACCTTACGGAATAGTACGGCCCCCTTCAGACCTCTGCGGGCGCTTATGGAAACCTACAGGACCCTACGGAACTGTACGAGACTCTACAGGCCCCTAGGGAACACCACAGGCCCCTACGGAACCCTACGAGACTCTACAGGCCCCTAGGGAACACCACAGGCCCCTACGGAACCCTACACAACCCTCTGGAAACTTATGGCACCCTACAAGCTCCTACCAACCCCTGCAGGCACTTACTCAACCCTACAGGCCCCTACGGAAATCTGTACGGGCCCCTAGGGAAGCCTACAGATTTCGACAGAACCCTACGAGCCCCTCTGGAACCCTACAGAATACTCCAGGACCCGACAGCACTCTACAAGACCCTTAGCAACACAACAGAACCTCACGGAAACCCTATGGGCTCCTACAGAACACTGCAGGCGCCTACGGAACCCTACAGACCCCTACGGAACCCTACAGACACCTGCGGGCACTTACAGAACCCTGCAGGCCCCTACGGAACCCTACAGGTCCATACAGAACCCCACAGGGCCCTACGGAACTTTAGCAGCCACTACGGAACTCTACGGGCCCCTACGGAACCCTGCAGAACCCTCCGGAACCTTATAGAATCCCACAGACTCCTACAGACTGCTGCGGGCACTTACACAATCCTACAGGCCCCTACGGAACACTGCCAGCCCCTATGGAAGGAACCCTACGGGCCCCTACAGAACACTACTGGCTCCTGCGGTACTCCAGAGGCCTCTAGGGAACCTACGAAGCTCTACGGAGCCCTATGGATCCTTATGGAACAGTACGGCCCCCTTCAGACCTCTGCGGGCGCTTATGGAAACCTACAGGACCCTACGGAACTGTACGAGACTCTACAGGCCCCTAGGGAACACCACAGGCCCCTACGGAACCCTACACAACCCTCTGGAAACTTATGGCACCCTACAAGCTCCTACCAACCCCTGCAGGCACTTACACAACCCTACAGGCCCCTACGGAAATCTACGGGACTCCACGGGCCCTTAGGGAAGCCTACAGATTTCGACAGAACCCTACGAGCCCCTCTGGAACCCTACAGAATACTCCAGGACCCGACAGCACTCTACAAGACCCTTAGCAACACAACGGAACCTCACGAAAACCCTATGGGCTCCTACAGAACACTGCAGGCGCCTACGGAACCCTACAGACCCCTACGGAACCCTACAGACACCTGCGGGCACTTACAGAACCCTGCAGGCCCCTACGGAACCCTACAGGTCCATACAGAACCCCACAGGGCCCTACGGAACTTTACCAGCCACTACGGAACTCTACGGGCCCCTACGGAACCCTGCAGAACAATCCGGAACCTTATAGAATCCCACAGACTCCTACAGACTGCTGCTGCCACTTACACAACCCTACAGGCCCCTACGGAACACTGCCAGCCCCTATGGAAGGAACCCTACGGGCCCCTACAGAACACTACTGGCTCCTGCGGTACTCTACAGGCCTCTAGGGAACCTACGAAGCTCTACGGAGCCCTATGGATCCTTATGGAACAGTACGGGCCCCTTCAGACCTCTGCGGGCGCTTATGGAAACCTACAGGACCCTACGGAACTGTACGAGACTCTACAGGCCCCTAGGGAACACCACAGGCCCCTACGGAACCCTACACAACCCTCTGGAAACTTATGGCACCCTACAAGCTCCTACCAACCCCTGCGGGCACTTACATAACCCTACAGGCCCCTACGGAAATCTGTACGGGCCCCTAGGGAAGCCTACAGATTTCAACGGAACCCTACGAGCCCCTCTGGAACCCTACAGAATACTCCAGGACCCGACAGCACTCTACAAGACCCTTAGCAACACAACAGAACCTCACGAAAACCCTATGGGCTCCTACAGAACACTGCAGGCGCCTACGGAACCCTACAGACCCCTACGGAACCCTACAGACACCTGCGGGCACTTACAGAACCCTGCAGGCCCCTACGGAACCCTACAGGTCCATACAGAACCCCACAGGGCCCTACGGAACTTTAGCAGCCACTACGGAACTCTACGGGCCCCTACGGAACCCTGCAGAACAATCCGGAACCTTATAGAATCCCACAGACTCCTACAGACTGCTGCTGGCACTTACACAACCCTACAGGCCCCTACGGAAATCTGTACGGGCCCCTAGGGAAGCCTACAGATTTCGATGGAACCCTACGAGCCCCTCCGGAACCCTACAGAATACTCCAGGACCCGACAGCACTCTACAAGACCCTTAGCAACACAACGGAACCTCACGAAAACCCTATGGGCTCCTACAGAACACTGCAGGCACCTACGGAACCCTACAGACCCCTACGGAACCCTACAGACACCTGCGGGCACTTACAGAACCCTGCAGGCCCCTACGGAACTTTACCAGCCACTACGGAACTCTACGGGCCCCTACGGAACCCTGCAGAACAATCCGGAACCTTATAGAATCCCACAGACTCCTACAGACTGCTGCTGCCACTTACACAATCCAACAGGCCCCTACGGAACACTGCCAGCCCCTATGGAAGGAACCCTACGGGCCCCTACAGAACACTACTGGCTCCTGCGGGACTCTACAGGCCTCTAGGGAACCTACGAAGCTCTACGGAGCCCTATGGAACCTTACGGAATAGTACGGCCCCCTTCAGACCTCTGCGGGCGCTTATGGAAACCTACAGGACCCTACGGAACTGTACGAGACTCTACAGGCCCCTAGGGAACACCACAGGCCCCTACGGAACCCTACGAGACTCTACAGGCCCCTAGGGAACACCACAGGCCCCTACGGAACCCTACACAACCCTCTGGAAACTTATGGCACCCTACAAGCTCCTACCAACCCCTGCGGGCACTTACATAACCCTACAGGCCCCTACGGAAATCTGTACGGGCCCCTAGGGAAGCCTACAGATTTCGACGGAACCCTACGAGCCCCTCTGGAACCCTACAGAATACTCCAGGACCCGACAGCACTCTACAAGACCCTTAGCAACACAACGGAACCTCACGAAAACCCTATGGGCTCCTACAGAACACTGCAG
>NW_027414661.1:0-62079 GCF_964106895.1 Numenius arquata | reverse complement strand
GGTTGGTAGGAGCTTGTAGGGTGCCATAAGTTTCCAGAGGGTTGTGTAGGGTTCCGTAGGGGCCTGTAGTGTTCCCTAGGGGCCTGTAGAGTCTCGTACGGTTCCGTAGGGTCCTGTAGGTTTTCATAAGCGCCCGCAGAGTTCTGAAGGGGCCCGTACTGTTCCGTAAGGATCCATAAGGCTCCGTAGAGCTTCGTAGGTGCCCTAGAAGCCTGTAGAGTACCGCAGGAGCCAGTAGTGTTCTGTAGGGGCCCGTAGGGTTCCTTCCATAGGGGCTGGCAGTGTTCCGTAGGGTCCTCTAGGGTTGAGTAAGTGCCCGCAGGAGTCTGTAGGAATCCGTGGGATTCTGTAAGGTTCTGGAGGGTTCTGCAGGGTTCCGTAGGGGCCCGTAGAGTTCCGTAGTGGCTGGTAACGTTCCCTAGGGCCCTGTACCGTTCCGTAACTGCCTGCAAGAGTCTTTAGGCTTCCGTAGGGGCTGGTAGGGTTCCATAAAGTTCCGTGGGTTCCTGCAGAGTTCTGCAAGTGCCCGCAAGGGCCTGTAGGGGCGCACAGTGTTTCTGTCAGGTTCCGTAGAGTTCCGTAGGGGCCATAGGTTTCCGTAGCGGCTGGTAGTATTCCGTAGGGGTCTGTAGGGTTCCGTAGGCACCTGCAGTGTTCTGGAGGAGCCCATAGGGTTTTAGTGAGGTTCCGTTGTGTTGCTAAGGGTCTTGTAGAGTGCTGTCGGGTCCTGGAGTATTCTGTAGGGTTCCAGAGGGGCTCGTAGGGTTCCGTTGAAATCTGTAGGCTTCCCTAGGGGCCCGTGGAGTCCCGTAGACTTTAGTAGGGGCCTGTAGGGTTGTGTAAGTGCCCGCAGGGGTTGGTAGGAGCTTGTAGGGTTCCATAAGTTTCCAGAGGGTAGTGTAGGGTTCCGTAGGGGCCTGTGGTGTTCCCTAGGGGCTTGTAGAGTCTCGTACGGTTCCGTAGGGGCCTGTAGTGTTCCCTAGGGGCCTCTAGAGTCTCGTACAGTTCCGTAGGGTCCTGTAGGTTTCCATAAGTGCCCGCAGAGGTCTGAAGGGGCCCGTACTGTTCCGTAAGGATCCATAGGGTTCCGTAGAGCTTCGTAGGTTCCCTAGAGGCCTGTAGAGTACCGCAGGAGCCAGTAGTGTTCTGTAGGGGTCCGTAAGGTTCCTTCCGTAGGGGCTGGCAGTGTTCCGTGGGGGCCTGTAGGGTTGTGTAAGTGCCCGCAGCAGTCTGTAGGAGTCTGTGGGATTCTGTAAGGTTCTGGAGGGTTCTGCAGGGTTCTGTAGGGGCCCGTAGAGTTCCGTAGTGGCTGGTAAAGTTCCGTAGGGCCCTGTGGGGTTCTGTATGGACCTGTAGGGTTCTGTAGGGGCCTGCAGGATTCTGTAAGTGTCCGCAGGTGTCTGTAGGGTTCTGTAGGGGTCTGTAGCGTTCCGTAGGCACCTGCAGTGTTCTGACGGAGCCCATAGGGTTTTAGTGAGGTTCCGTTGTGTTGCTAAGGGTCTTGTAGAGTGCTGTCGGGTCCTGGAGTATTCTGTAGGGTTCCAGAGGGGCTGGTAGGGTTCCGTTGAAATCTGTAGGCTTCCCTAGGGGCCCGTGGAGTCCCGTAGATTTCCGTAGGGGCCTGTAGGGTTGTGTAAGTGCCCGCAGGGGTTGGTAGGAGCTTGTAGGGTGCCATAAGTTTCCAGAGGGTTGTGTAGGGTTCCGTAGGGGCCTGTAGTGTTCCCTAGGGGCCTGTAGAGTCTCGTACGGTTCCGTAGGGTCCTGTAGGTTTTCATAAGCGCCCGCAGAGTTCTGAAGGGGCCCGTACTGTTCCGTAAGGATCCATAAGGCTCCGTAGAGCTTCGTAGGTGCCCTAGAAGCCTGTAGAGTACCGCAGGAGCCAGTAGTGTTCTGTAGGGGCCCGTAGGGTTCCTTCCATAGGGGCTGGCAGTGTTCCGTAGGGTCCTCTAGGGTTGAGTAAGTGCCCGCAGCAGTCTGTAGGAATCCGTGGGATTCTGTAAGGTTCTGGAGGGTTCTGCAGGGTTCCGTAGGGGCCCGTAGAGTTCCGTAGTGGCTGGTAACGTTCCCTAGGGCCCTGTACCGTTCCGTAACTGCCTGCAAGGGTCTTTAGGCTTCCGTAGGGGCTGGTAGGGTTCCATAAAGTTCCGTGGGTTCCTGCAGAGTTCTGCAAGTGCCCGCAAGGGCCTGTAGGGGCGCACAGTGTTTCTGTCAGGTTCCGTAGAGTTCCGTAGGGGCCATAGGTTTCCGTAGCGGCTGGTAGTATTCCGTAGGGGTCTGTAGGGTTCCGTAGGCACCTGCAGTGTTCTGGAGGAGCCCATAGGGTTTTAGTGAGGTTCCGTTGTGTTGCTAAGGGTCTTGTAGAGTGCTGTCGGGTCCTGGAGTATTCTGTAGGGTTCCAGAGGGGCTCGTAGGGTTCCGTTGAAATCTGTAGGCTTCCCTAGGGGCCCGTGGAGTCCCGTAGACTTTAGTAGGGGCCTGTAGGGTTGTGTAAGTGCCCGCAGGTGTTGGTAGGAGCTTGTAGGGTTCCATAAGTTTCCAGAGGGTAGTGTAGGGTTCCGTAGGGGCCTGTGGTGTTCCCTAGGGGCTTGTAGAGTCTCGTACGGTTCCGTAGGGGCCTGTAGTGTTCCCTAGGGGCCTCTAGAGTCTCGTACAGTTCCGTAGGGTCCTGTAGGTTTCCATAAGTGCCCGCAGAGGTCTGAAGGGGCCCGTACTGTTCCGTAAGGATCCATAGGGTTCCGTAGAGCTTCGTAGGTTCCCTAGAGGCCTGTAGAGTACCGCAGGAGCCAGTAGTGTTCTGTAGGGGTCCGTAAGGTTCCTTCCGTAGGGGCTGGCAGTGTTCCGTGGGGGCCTGTAGGGTTGTGTAAGTGCCCGCAGCAGTCTGTAGGAGTCTGTGGGATTCTGTAAGGTTCTGGAGGGTTCTGCAGGGTTCTGTAGGGGCCCGTAGAGTTCCGTAGTGGCTGGTAAAGTTCCGTAGGGCCCTGTGGGGTTCTGTATGGACCTGTAGGGTTCTGTAGGGGCCTGCAGGGTTCTGTAAGTGTCCGCAGGTGTCTGTAGGGTTCTGTAGGGGTCTGTAGCGTTCCGTAGGCACCTGCAGTGTTCTGACGGAGCCCATAGGGTTTTAGTGAGGTTCCGTTGTGTTGCTAAGGGTCTTGTAGAGTGCTGTCGGGTCCTGGAGTATTCTGTAGGGTTCCAGAGGGGCTGGTAGGGTTCCGTTGAAATCTGTAGGCTTCCCTAGGGGCCCGTGGAGTCCCGTAGATTTCCGTAGGGGCCTGTAGGGTTGTGTAAGTGCCCGCAGGGGTTGGTAGGAGCTTGTAGGGTGCCATAAGTTTCCAGAGGGTTGTGTAGGGTTCCGTAGGGGCCTGTGGTGTTCCCTAGGGGCCTGTAGAGTCTCCTACAGTTCCGTAGGGTCCTGTAGGATTCCATAAGCGCCCGCAGAGGTCTGAAGGGGCCCGTACTGTTCCGTAAGGATCCATAGGGTTCCGTAGAGCTTCGTAGGTTCCCTAGAGGCCTGTAGAGTACCGCAGGAGCCAGTAGTGTTCTGTAGGGGCCCGTAGGGTTCCTTCCGTAGGGGCTGGCAGTGTTCCGTAGGGTCCTCTAGGGTTGAGTAAGTGCCCGCAGCAGTCTGTAGGAATCCGTGGGATTCTGTAAGGTTCTGGAGGGTTCTGCAGGGTTCCGTAGGGGCCCGTAGAGTTCCGTGGTGGCTGGTAACATTCCCCAGGGCCCTGTACCGTTCCGTAACTGCCTGCAAGGGTCTTTAGGCTTCCGTAGGGGCTGGTAGGGTTCCATAAAGTTCCGTGGGTTCCTGCAGAGTTCTGCAAGTGCCTGCAAGGGCCTGTAGGAGCCCACAGTGTTTCTGTCAGGTTCCGTAGAGTTCCATAGGGGCCATAGGTTTCCGTAGTGGCTGGTAGTATTCCGTAGGGGTCTGTAGGGTTCCGTAGGCACCTGCAGTGTTCTGGAGGAGCCCATAGGGTTTTAGTGAGGTTCCGTTGTGTTGCTAAGGGTCTTGTAGAGTGCTGTCGGGTCCTGGAGTATTCTGTAGGGTTCCAGAGGGGCTGCTAGGGTTCCGTTGAAATCTGTAGGCTTCCCTAGGGGCCCGTGGAGTCCCGTAGACTTTAGTAGGGGCCTGTAGGGTTGTGTAAGTGCCCGCAGGGGTTGGTAGGAGCTTGTAGGGTTCCATAAGTTTCCAGAGGGTAGTGTAG
Organism: Numenius arquata; assembly: GCF_964106895.1. Lineage (NCBI taxonomy): Eukaryota > Metazoa > Chordata > Aves > Charadriiformes > Scolopacidae > Numenius > Numenius arquata. The sequence goes on along the minus strand of NW_027414661.1, from coordinate 57,880 downwards.
GGTTCCGTAGGGGCCTGTGGTGTTCCCTAGGGGCCTGTAGAGTCTCGTACGGTTCCGTAGGGGCCTGTAGTGTTCCGTAGGGGCCTCTAGAGTCTCGTACAGTTCCGTAGGGTCCTGTAGGTTTCCATAAGTGCCCGCAGAGGTCTGAAGGGGCCCGTACTGTTCCGTAAGGATCCATAGGGTTCTGTAGAGCTTCGTAGGTTCCCTAGAGGCCTGTAGAGTACCGCAGGAGCCAGTAGTGTTCTGTAGGGGTCCGTAAGGTTCCTTCCGTAGGGGCTGGCAGTGTTCCGTGGGGGCCTGTAGGGTTGTGTAAGTGCCCGCAGCAGTCTGTAGGAGTCTGTGGGATTCTGTAAGGTTCTGGAGGGTTCTGCAGGGTTCTGTAGGGGCCCGTAGAGTTCCGTAGTGGCTGGTAAAGTTCCGTAGGGCCCTGTGGGGTTCTGTATGGACCTGTAGGGTTCTGTAGGGGCCTGCAGGATTCTGTAAGTGTCCGCAGGTGTCTGTAGGGTTCTGTAGGGGTCTGTAGCGTTCCGTAGGCACCTGCAGTGTTCTGACGGAGCCCATAGGGTTTTAGTGAGGTTCCGTTGTGTTGCTAAGGGTCTTGTAGAGTGCTGTCGGGTCCTGGAGTATTCTGTAGGGTTCCAGAGGGGCTGGTAGGGTTCCGTTGAAATCTGTAGGCTTCCCTAGGGGCCCGTGGAGTCCCGTAGATTTCCGTAGGGGCCTGTAGGGTTGTGTAAGTGCCCGCAGGGGTTGGTAGGAGCTTGTAGGGTGCCATAAGTTTCCAGAGGGTTGTGTAGGGTTCCGTAGGGGCCTGTGGTGTTCCCTAGGGGCCTGTAGAGTCTCCTACAGTTCCGTAGGGTCCTGTAGGATTCCATAAGCGCCCGCAGAGGTCTGAAGGGGCCCGTACTGTTCCGTAAGGATCCATAGGGTTCCGTAGAGCTTCGTAGGTTCCCTAGAGGCCTGTAGAGTACCGCAGGAGCCAGTAGTGTTCTGTAGGGGCCCGTAGGGTTCCTTCCGTAGGGGCTGGCAGTGTTCCGTAGGGTCCTCTAGGGTTGAGTAAGTGCCCGCAGCAGTCTGTAGGAATCCGTGGGATTCTGTAAGGTTCTGGAGGGTTCTGCAGGGTTCCGTAGGGGCCCGTAGAGTTCCGTGGTGGCTGGTAACATTCCCCAGGGCCCTGTACCGTTCCGTAACTGCCTGCAAGGGTCTTTAGGCTTCCGTAGGGGCTGGTAGGGTTCCATAAAGTTCCGTGGGTTCCTGCAGAGTTCTGCAAGTGCCTGCAAGGGCCTGTAGGAGCCCACAGTGTTTCTGTCAGGTTCCGTAGAGTTCCATAGGGGCCATAGGTTTCCGTAGTGGCTGGTAGTATTCCGTAGGGGTCTGTAGGGTTCCGTAGGCACCTGCAGTGTTCTGGAGGAGCCCATAGGGTTTTAGTGAGGTTCCGTTGTGTTGCTAAGGGTCTTGTAGAGTGCTGTCGGGTCCTGGAGTATTCTGTAGGGTTCCAGAGGGGCTGCTAGGGTTCCGTTGAAATCTGTAGGCTTCCCTAGGGGCCCGTGGAGTCCCGTAGACTTTAGTAGGGGCCTGTAGGGTTGTGTAAGTGCCCGCAGGGGTTGGTAGGAGCTTGTAGGGTTCCATAAGTTTCCAGAGGGTAGTGTAGGGTTCCGTAGGGGCCTGTGGTGTTCCCTAGGGGCCTGTAGAGTCTCGTACGGTTCCGTAGGGGCCTGTAGTGTTCCGTAGGGGCCTCTAGAGTCTCGTACAGTTCCGTAGGGTCCTGTAGGTTTCCATAAGTGCCCGCAGAGGTCTGAAGGGGCCCGTACTGTTCCGTAAGGATCCATAGGGTTCTGTAGAGCTTCGTAGGTTCCCTAGAGGCCTGTAGAGTACCGCAGGAGCCAGTAGTGTTCTGTAGGGGTCCGTAAGGTTCCTTCCGTAGGGGCTGGCAGTGTTCCGTGGGGGCCTGTAGGGTTGTGTAAGTGCCCGCAGCAGTCTGTAGGAGTCTGTGGGATTCTGTAAGGTTCTGGAGGGTTCTGCAGGGTTCTGTAGGGGCCCGTAGAGTTCCGTAGTGGCTGGTAAAGTTCCGTAGGGCCCTGTGGGGTTCTGTATGGACCTGTAGGGTTCTGTAGGGGCCTGCAGGATTCTGTAAGTGTCCGCAGGTGTCTGTAGGGTTCTGTAGGGGTCTGTAGCGTTCCGTAGGCACCTGCAGTGTTCTGACGGAGCCCATAGGGTTTTAGTGAGGTTCCGTTGTGTTGCTAAGGGTCTTGTAGAGTGCTGTCGGGTCCTGGAGTATTCTGTAGGGTTCCAGAGGGGCTGGTAGGGTTCCGTTGAAATCTGTAGGCTTCCCTAGGGGCCCGTGGAGTCCCGTAGATTTCCGTAGGGGCCTGTAGGGTTGTGTAAGTGCCCGCAGGGGTTGGTAGGAGCTTGTAGGGTGCCATAAGTTTCCAGAGGGTTGTGTAGGGTTCCGTAGGGGCCTGTAGTGTTCCCTAGGGGCCTGTAGAGTCTCGTACGGTTCCGTAGGGTCCTGTAGGTTTTCATAAGCGCCCGCAGAGTTCTGAAGGGGCCCGTACTGTTCCGTAAGGATCCATAAGGCTCCGTAGAGCTTCGTAGGTGCCCTAGAAGCCTGTAGAGTACCGCAGGAGCCAGTAGTGTTCTGTAGGGGCCCGTAGGGTTCCTTCCATAGGGGCTGGCAGTGTTCCGTAGGGTCCTCTAGGGTTGAGTAAGTGCCCGCAGCAGTCTGTAGGAATCCGTGGGATTCTGTAAGGTTCTGGAGGGTTCTGCAGGGTTCCGTAGGGGCCCGTAGAGTTCCGTAGTGGCTGGTAACGTTCCCTAGGGCCCTGTACCGTTCCGTAACTGCCTGCAAGAGTCTTTAGGCTTCCGTAGGGGCTGGTAGGGTTCCATAAAGTTCCGTGGGTTCCTGCAGAGTTCTGCAAGTGCCCGCAAGGGCCTGTAGGGGCGCACAGTGTTTCTGTCAGGTTCCGTAGAGTTCCGTAGGGGCCATAGGTTTCCGTAGCGGCTGGTAGTATTCCGTAGGGGTCTGTAGGGTTCCGTAGGCACCTGCAGTGTTCTGGAGGAGCCCATAGGGTTTTAGTGAGGTTCCGTTGTGTTGCTAAGGGTCTTGTAGAGTGCTGTCGGGTCCTGGAGTATTCTGTAGGGTTCCAGAGGGGCTGCTAGGGTTCCGTTGAAATCTGTAGGCTTCCCTAGGGGCCCGTGGAGTCCCGTAGATTTCCGTAGGGGCCTGTAGGGTTGTGTAAGTGCCCGCAGGGGTTGGTAGGAGCTTGTAGGCTGCCATAAGTTTCCAGAGGGTTGTGTAGGGTTCCGTAGGGACCTGTGGTGTTCCCTAGGGGCCTGTAGAATCTCGTACGTTTCCGTAGGGGCCTGTGGTGTTCCCTAGGGGCCTGTAGAATCTCGTACGTTTCCGTAGGGGCCTGTAGTGTTCCCTAGGGGCCTCTAGAGTCTCGTACAGTTCCGTAGGGTCCTGTAGGATTCCATAAGCGCCCGCAGAGGTCTGAAGGGGCCCGTACTGTTCCGTAAGGATCCATAGGGTTCCGTAGAGCTTCGTAGGTTCCCTAGAGGCCTGTAGAGTACCGCAGGAGCCAGTAGTGTTCTGTAGGGGCCCGTAAGGTTCCTTCCGTAAGGGCTGGCAGTGTTCCGTAGGGGCCTGTAGGATTGTGTAAGTGCCTGCAGCAGTCTGTAGGAGTCTGTGGGATTCTGTAAGGTTCTAGAGGGTTCTGCAGGGTTCTGTAGGGGCCCGTAGAGTTCCGTAGTGGTTGGTAAAGTTCCGTAGGGCCCTGTGGGGTTCTGTATGGACCTGTAGGGTTCTGTAGGGGCCTGCAGGGTTCTGTAAGTGCCCGCAGGTGTCTGTAGGGTTCCGTAGGGGTCTGTAGCGTTCCGTAGGCACCTGCAGTGTTCTGGAGGAGCCCATAGGGTTTTAGTGAGGTTCCGTTGTGTTGCTAAGGGTCTTGTAGAGTGCTGTCGGGTCCTGGAGTATTCTGTAGGGTTCCAGAGGGGCTGGTAGGGTTCCGTTGAAATCTGTAGGCTTCCCTAGGGGCCCGTGGAGTCCCGTAGACTTTAGTAGGGGCCTGTAGGGTTGTGTAAGTGCCCGCAGGGGTTGGTAGGAGCTTGTAGGGTTCCATAAGTTTCCAGAGGGTAGTGTAGGGTTCCATAGGGGCCTGTGGTGTTCCCTAGGGGCCTGTAGAGTTTCGTACGGTTCCGTAGGGGCCTGTAGTGTTCCGTAGGGGCCTCTAGAGTCTCGTACAGTTCCGTAGGGTCCTGTAGGTTTCCATAAGCGCCCGCAGAGGTCTGAAGGGGCCCGTACTGTTCCGTAAGGATCCATAGGGTTCCGTAGAGCTTCGTAGGTTCCCTAGAGGCCTGTAGAGTACCGCAGGAGCCAGTAGTGTTCTGTAGGGGCCCGTAAGGTTCCTTCCGTAAGGGCTGGCAGTGTTCCGTAGGGGCCTGTAGGGTTGTGTAAGTGCCTGCAGCAGTCTGTAGGAGTCTGTGGGATTCTGTAAGGTTCTGGAGGGTTCTGCAGGGTTCTGTAGGGGCCCGTAGAGTTCCGTAGTGGTTGGTAAAGTTCCGTAGGGCCCTGTGGGGTTCTGTATGGACCTGTAGGGTTCTGTAGGGGCCTGCAGGGTTCTGTAAGTGCCCGCAGGTGTCTGTAGGGTTCCGTAGGGGTCTGTAGCGTTCCGTAGGCACCTGCAGTGTTCTGGAGGAGCCCATAGGGTTTTAGTGAGGTTCCGTTGTGTTGCTAAGGGTCTTGTAGAGTGCTGTCGGGTCCTGGAGTATTCTGTAGGGTTCCAGAGGGGCTGCTAGGGTTCCGTTGAAATCTGTAGGCTTCCCTAGGGGCCCGTGGAGTCCCGTAGACTTTAGTAGGGGCCTGTAGGGTTGTGTAAGTGCCCGCAGGGGTTGGTAGGAGCTTGTAGGGTTCCATAAGTTTCCAGAGGGTAGTGTAGGGTTCTGTAGGGGCCTGTGGTGTTCCCTAGGGGCCTGTAGAGTCTCGTACGGTTCCGTAGGGGCCTGTAGTGTTCCGTAGGGGCCTCTAGAGTCTCGTACAGTTCCGTAGGGTCCTGTAGGTTTCCATAAGTGCCCGCAGAGGTCTGAAGGGGCCCGTACTGTTCCGTAAGGATCCATAGGGTTCCGTAGAGCTTCGTAGGTTCCCTAGAGGCCTGTAGAGTACCGCAGGAGCCAGTAGTGTTCTGTAGGGGTCCGTAAGGTTCCTTCCGTAGGGGCTGGCAGTGTTCCGTGGGGGCCTGTAGGGTTGTGTAAGTGCCCGCAGCAGTCTGTAGGAGTCTGTGGGATTCTGTAAGGTTCTGGAGGGTTCTGCAGGGTTCCGTAGGGGCCCGTAGAGTTCCGTAGTGGCTGGTAAAGTTCCGTAGGGCCCTGTGGGGTTCTGTATGGACCTGTAGGGTTCTGTAGGGGCCTGCAGGGTTCTGTAAGTGTCCGCAGGTGTCTGTAGGGTTCTGTAGGGGTCTGTAGGGTTCCGTAGTGGCTGGTAACGTTCCCTAGGGCCCTGTACCGTTCCGTAACTGCCTGCAAGGGTCTTTAGGCTTCCGTAGGGGCTGGTAGGGTTCCATAAAGTTCCGTGGGTTCCTGCAGAGTTCTGCAAGTGCCCGCAAGGGCCTGTAGGGGCGCACAGTGTTTCTGTCAGGTTCCGTAGAGTTCCGTAGGGGCCATAGGTTTCCGTAGCGGCTGGTAGTATTCCGTAGGGGTCTGTAGGGTTCCGTAGGCACCTGCAGTGTTCTGGAGGAGCCCATAGGGTTTTAGTGAGGTTCCGTTGTGTTGCTAAGGGTCTTGTAGAGTGCTGTCGGGTCCTGGAGTATTCTGTAGGGTTCCAGAGGGGCTGCTAGGGTTCCGTTGAAATCTGTAGGCTTCCCTAGGGGCCCGTGGAGTCCCGTAGACTTTAGTAGGGGCCTGTAGGGTTGTGTAAGTGCCCGCAGGGGTTGGTAGGAGCTTGTAGGGTGCCATAAGTTTCCAGAGGTTTGTGTAAGGTTCCGTAGGGGCCTGTGGTGTTCCCTAGGGGCCTCTAGAGTCTCGTACAGTTCCGTAGGGTCCTGTAGGATTCCATAAGCGCCCGCAGAGGTCTGAACGGGCCCGTACTGTTCCGTAAGGATCCATAGGGTTCCGTAGAGCTTCGTAGGTTCCCTAGAGGCCTGTAGAGTACCGCAGGAGCCAGTAGTGTTCTGTAGGGGCCCGTAAGGTTCCTTCCGTAAGGGCTGGCAGTGTTCCGTAGGGGCCTGTAGGGTTGTGTAAGTGCCTGCAGCAGTCTGTAGGAGTCTGTGGGATTCTGTAAGGTTCTAGAGGGTTCTGCAGGGTTCTGTAGGGGCCCGTAGAGTTCCGTAGTGGTTGGTAAAGTTCCGTAGGGCCCTGTGGGGTTCTGTATGGACCTGTAGGGTTCTGTAGGGGCCTGCAGGGTTCTGTAAGTGCCCGCAGGTGTCTGTAGGGTTCCGTAGGTGTCTGTAGGGTTCCGTAGGCACCTGCAGTGTTCTGGAGGAGCCCATAGGGTTTTAGTGAGGTTCCGTTGTGTTGCTAAGGGTCTTGTAGAGTGCTGTCGGGTCCTGGAGTATTCTGTAGGGTTCCAGAGGGGCTGGTAGGGTTCCGTTGAAATCTGTAGGCTTCCCTAGGGGCCCGTGGAGTCCCGTAGATTTCCGTAGGGACCTGTAGGGTTGTGTAAGTGCCCGCAGGGGTTGGTAGGAGCTTGTAGGGTGCCATAAGTTTCCAGAGGGTTGTGTAGGGTTCCGTAGGGGCCTGTGGTGTTCCCTAGGGGCCTGTAGAATCTCGTACGTTTCCGTAGGGGCCTGTGGTGTTCCCTAGGGGCCTGTAGAATCTCGTACGTTTCCGTAGGGGCCTGTAGTGTTCCCTAGGGGCCTCTAGAGTCTCGTACAGTTCTGTAGGGTCCTGTAGGTTTCCATAAGCGCCCGCAGAGGTCTGAAGGGGCCCGTACTGTTCCGTAAGGATCCATAGGGCTCCGTAGAGCTTCGTAGGTGCCCTAGAAGCCTGTAGAGTACCGCAGGAGCCAGTAGTGTTCTGTAGGGGCCCGTAGGGTTCCTTCCATAGGGGCTGGCAGTGTTCCGTGGGGGCCTCTAGGGTTGAGTAAGTGCCCGCAGCAGTCTGTAGGAATCCGTGGGATTCTGTAAGGTTCTGGAGGGTTCTGCAGGGTTCCGTAGGGGCCCGTAGAGTTCCGTAGTGGCTGGTAACGTTCCCTAGGGCCCTGTACCGTTCCGTAACTGCCTGCAAGGGTCTTTAGGCTTCCGTAGGGGCTGGTAGGGTTCCATAAAGTTCCGTGGGTTCCTGCAGAGTTCTGCAAGTGCCCGCAAGGGCCTGTAGGGGCGCACAGTGTTTCTGTCAGGTTCCGTAGAGTTCCGTAGGGGCCATAGGTTTCCGTAGCGGCTGGTAGTATTCCGTAGGGGTCTGTAGGGTTCCGTAGGCACCTGCAGTGTTCTGGAGGAGCCCATAGGGTTTTAGTGAGGTTCCGTTGTGTTGCTAAGGGTCTTGTAGAGTGCTGTCGGGTCCTGGAGTATTCTGTAGGGTTCCAGAGGGGCTGGTAGGGTTCCGTTGAAATCTGTAGGCTTCCCTAGGGGCCCGTGGAGTCCCGTAGATTTCCGTAGGGGCCTGTAGGGTTGTGTAAGTGCCCGCAGGGGTTGGTAGGAGCTTGTAGGGTGCCATAAGTTTCCAGAGGGTTGTGTAGGGTTCCGTAGGGGCCTGTGGTGTTCCCTAGGGGCCTCTAGAGTCTCGTACAGTTCCGTAGAGTCCTGTAGGTTTCCATAAGCACCCGCAGAGGTCTGAAGGGGCCCGTACTGTTCCGTAAGGATCCATAGGGTTCCGTAGAGCTTCGTAGGTGCCCTAGAAGCCTGTAGAGTACCGCAGGAGCCAGTAGTGTTCTGTAGGGGCCCGTAGGGTTCCTTCCGTAGGGGCTGGCAGTGTTCCGTAGGGTCCTCTAGGGTTGAGTAAGTGCCCGCAGCAGTCTGTAGGAATCCGTGGGATTCTGTAAGGTTCTGGAGGGTTCTGCAGGGTTCCGTAGGGGCCCATAGAGTTCCGTAGTGGCTGGTAACGTTCCCTAGGGCCCTGTATCGTTCCGTAACTGCCTGCAAGGGTCTTTAGGCTTCCGTAGGGGCTGGTAGGGTTCCATAAAGTTCCGTGGGTTCCTGCAGAGTTCTGCAAGTGCCCGCAAGGGCCTGTAGGGGCGCACAGTGTTTCTGTCAGGTTCCGTAGAGTTCCGTAGGGGCCATAGGTTTCCGTAGCGGCTGGTAGTATTCCGTAGGGGTCTGTAGGGTTCCGTAGGCACCTGCAGTGTTCTGGAGGAGCCCATAGGGTTTTAGTGAGGTTCCGTTGTGTTGCTAAGGGTCTTGTAGAGTGCTGTCGGGTCCTGGAGTATTCTGTAGGGTTCCAGAGGGGCTCGTAGGGTTCCGTTGAAATCTGTAGGCTTCCCTAGGGGCCCGTGGAGTCCCGTAGATTTCCGTAGGGGCCTGTAGGGTTGTGTAAGTGCCCGCAGGGGTTGGTAGGAGCTTGTAGGGTGCCATAAGTTTCCAGAGGGTTGTGTAGGGTTCCGTAGGGGCCTGTGGTGTTCCCTAGGGGCCTCTAGAGTCTCGTACAGTTCCGTAGGGTCCTGTAGGTTTCCATAAGCGCCCGCAGAGGTCTGAAGGGGCCCGTACTGTTCCGTAAGGATCCATAGGGTTCCGTAGAGCTTCGTAGGTGCCCTAGAGGCCTGTAGAGTACCGCAGGAGCCAGTAGTGTTCTGTAGGGGCCCGTAAGGTTCCTTCCGTAGGGGCTGGCAGTGTTCCGTAGGGTCCTCTAGGGTTGAGTAAGTGCCCGCAGCAGTCTGTAGGAATCCGTGGGATTCTGTAAGGTTCTGGAGGGTTCTGCATGGTTCCGTAGGGGCCCGTAGAGTTCCGTGGTGGCTGGTAACATTCCCCAGGGCCCTGTACCGTTCCGTAACTGCCTGCAAGGGTCTTTAGGCTTCCGTAGGGGCTGGTAGGGTTCCATAAAGTTCCGTGGGTTCCTGCAGAGTTCTGCAAGTGCCTGCAAGGGCCTGTAGGGGCGCACAGTGTTTCTGTCAGGTTCCGTAGAGTTCCATAGGGGCCATAGGTTTCCGTAGTGGCTGGTAGTATTCCGTAGGGGTCTGTAGGGTTCCGTAGGCACCTGCAGTGTTCTGTAGGAGCCCATAGGGTTTTAGTGAGGTTCCGTTGTGTTGCTAAGGGTCTTGTAGAGTGCTGTCGGGTCCTGGAGTATTCTGTAGGGTTCCAGAGGGGCTCGTAGGGTTCCGTTGAAATCTGTAGGCTTCCCTAGGGGCCCGTGGAGTCCCGTAGACTTCCGTAGGGGCCTGTAGGGTTGTGTAAGTGCCCGCAGGGGTTGGTAGGAGCTTGTAGGGTGCCATAAGTTTCCAGAGGGTTGTGTAGGGTTCCGTAGGGGCCTGTGGTGTTCCCTAGGGGCCTCTAGAGTCTCGTACAGTTCCGTAGAGTCCTGTAGGTTTCCATAAGCGCCCGCAGAGGTCTGAAGGGGCCCGTACTGTTCCGTAAGGATCCATAGGGTTCCGTAGAGCTTCGTAGGTGCCCTAGAAGCCTGTAGAGTACCGCAGGAGCCAGTAGTGTTCTGTAGAGGCCCGTAGGGTTCCTTCCGTAGGGGCTGGCAGTGTTCCGTGGGGGCCTCTAGGGTTGAGTAAGTGCCCGCAGCAGTCTGTAGGAATCCGTGGGATTCTGTAAGGTTCTGGAGGGTTCTGCAGGGTTCCGTAGGGGCCCGTAGAGTTCCGTAGTGGCTGGTAACATTCCCTAGGGCCCTGTATCGTTCCGTAACTGCCTGCAAGGGTCTTTAGGCTTCCGTAGGGGCTGGTAGGGTTCCATAAAGTTCCGTGGGTTCCTGCAGAGTTCTGCAAGTGCCCGCAAGGGCCTGTAGGGGCGCACAGTGTTTCTGTCAGGTTCCGTAGAGTTCCGTAGGGGCCATAGGTTTCCGTAGCGGCTGGTAGTATTCCGTAGGGGTCTGTAGGGTTCCGTAGGCACCTGCAGTGTTCTGGAGGAGCCCATAGGGTTTTAGTGAGGTTCCGTTGTGTTGCTAAGGGTCTTGTAGAGTGCTGTCGGGTCCTGGAGTATTCTGTAGGGTTCCAGAGGGCCTCATAGGGTTCCGTTGAAATCTGTAGGCTTCCCTAGGGGCCCGTGGAGTCCCGTAGATTTCCGTAGGGGCCTGTAGGGTTGTGTAAGTGCCCGCAGGGGTTGGTAGGAGCTTGTAGGGTGCCATAAGTTTCCAGAGGGTTGTGTAGGGTTCCGTAGGGGCCTGTGGTGTTCCCTAGGGGCCTCTAGAGTCTCGTACCGTTCCGTAGGGTCCTGTAGGTTTCCATAAGCGCCCGCAGAGGTCTGAAGGGGCCCGTACTGTTCCGTAAGGATCCATAGGGTTCCGTAGAGCTTCGTAGGTTCCCTAGAAGCCTGTAGAGTACCGCAGGAGCCAGTAGTGTTCTGTAGGGGCCCGTAGGGTTCCTTCCGTAGGGGCTGGCAGTGTTCCGTAGGGTCCTCTAGGGTTGAGTAAGTGCCCGCAGCAGTCTGTAGGAATCCGTGGGATTCTGTAAGGTTCTGGAGGGTTCTGCATGGTTCCGTAGGGGCCCGTAGAGTTCCGTGGTGGCTGGTAACATTCCCCAGGGCCCTGTACCGTTCCGTAACTGCCTGCAAGGGTCTTTAGGCTTCCGTAGGGGCTGGTAGGGTTCCATAAAGTTCCGTGGGTTCCTGCAGAGTTCTGCAAGTGCCTGCAAGGGCCTGTAGGGGCCCACAGTGTTTCTGTCAGGTTCCGTAGAGTTCCGTAGGGGCCATAGGTTTCCGTAGCGGCTGGTAGTATTCCGTAGGGGTCTGTAGGGTTCCGTAGGCACCTGCAGTGTTCTGGAGGAGCCCATAGGGTTTTAGTGAGGTTCCGTTGTGTTGCTAAGGGTCTTGTAGAGTGCTGTCGGGTCCTGGAGTATTCTGTAGGGTTCCAGAGGGCCTCATAGGGTTCCGTTGAAATCTGTAGGCTTCCCTAGGGGCCCGTGGAGTCCCGTAGATTTCCGTAGGGGCCTGTAGGGTTGTGTAAGTGCCCGCAGGGGTTGGTAGGAGCTTGTAGGGTGCCATAAGTTTCCAGAGGGTTGTGTAGGGTTCCGTAGGGGCCTGTGGTGTTCCCTAGGGGCCTCTAGAGTCTCGTACCGTTCCGTAGGGTCCTGTAGGTTTCCATAAGCGCCCGCAGAGGTCTGAAGGGGCCCGTACTGTTCCGTAAGGATCCATAGGGTTCCGTAGAGCTTCGTAGGTGCCCTAGAAGCCTGTAGAGTACCGCAGGAGCCAGTAGTGTTCTGTAGGGGCTTGTAGGGTTCCTTCCGTAGGGGCTGGCAGTGTTCCGTAGGGTCCTCTAGGGTTGAGTAAGTGCCCGCAGCAGTCTGTAGGAATCCGTGGGATTCTGTAAGGTTCTGGAGGGTTCTGCAGGGTTCCGTAGGGGCCCGTAGAGTTCCGTGGTGGCTGGTAACATTCCCCAGGGCCCTGTACCGTTCCGTAACTGCCTGCAAGGGTCTTTAGGCTTCCGTAGGGGCTGGTAGGGTTCCATAAAGTTCCGTGGGTTCCTGCAGAGTTCTGCAAGTGCCTGCAAGGGCCTGTAGGGGCCCACAGTGTTTCTGTCAGGTTCCGTAGAGTTCCATAGGGGCCATAGGTTTCCGTAGTGGCTGGTAGTATTCCGTAGGGGTCTGTAGGGTTCCGTAGGCACCTGCAGTGTTCTGGAGGAGCCCATAGGGTTTTAGTGAGGTTCCGTTGTGTTGCTAAGGGTCTTGTAGAGTGCTGTCGGGTCCTGGAGTATTCTGTAGGGTTCCAGAGGGGCTCGTAGGGTTCCGTTGAAATCTGTAGGCTTCCCTAGGGGACCGTGGAGTCCCATAGATTTCCGTAGGGACCTGTAGGGTTGTGTAAGTGCCCGCAGGGGTTGGTAGGAGCTTGTAGGGTGCCATAAGTTTCCAGAGGGTTGTGTAGGGTTCCGTAGGGGCCTGTGGTGTTCCCTAGGGGCCTCTAGAGTCTCGTACAGTTCCGTAGGGTCCTGTAGGATTCCATAAGCGCCCGCAGAGGTCTGAAGGGGCCCGTACTGTTCCGTAAGGATCCATAGGGTTCCGTAGAGCTTCGTAGGTGCCCTAGAGGCCTGTAGAGTACCGCAGGAGCCAGTAGTGTTCTGTAGGGGCCCGTAAGGTTCCTTCCGTAAGGGCTGGCAGTGTTCCGTAGGGGCCTGTAGGGTTGTGTAAGTGCCTGCAGCAGTCTGTAGGAGTCTGTGGGATTCTGTAAGGTTCTAGAGGGTTCTGCAGGGTTCTGTAGGGGCCCGTAGTGTTCCGTAGTGGCTGGTAAAGTTCCGTAGGGCCCTGTGCGGTTCTGTATGGACCTGTAGGGTTCTGTAGGGGCCTGCAGGGTTCTGTAAGTGCCCGCAGGTGTCTGTAGGGTTCCGTAGGGGTCTGTAGGGTTCCGTAGGCACCTGCAGTGTTCTGTAGGAGCCCATAGGGTTTTAGTGAGGTTCCGTTGTGTTGCTAAGGGTCTTGTAGAGTGCTGTCGGGTCCTGGAGTATTCTGTAGGGTTCCAGAGGGGCTTGTAGGGTTCCGTCGAAATCTGTAGGCTTCCCTAGGGGCCCGTGGAGTCCCGTAGATTTCCGTAGGGACCTGTAGGGTTGTGTAAGTGCCCGCAGGGGTTGGTAGGAGCTTGTAGGGTGCCATACGTTTCCAGAGGGTTGTGTAGGGTTCCGTAGGGGCCTGTGGTGTTCCCTAGGGGCCTGTAGAGTCTCGTACGGTTCCGTAGGGGCCTGTAGTGTTCCGTAGGGGCCTCTAGAGTCTCTTACAGTTCCGTAGGGTCCTGTAGGTTTCCATAAGCGCCCGCAGAGGTCTGAAGGGGCCCGTACTGTTCCGTAAGGATCCATAGGGTTCCGTAGAGCTTCGTAGGTGCCCTAGAAGCCTGTAGAGTACCGCAGGAGCCAGTAGTGTTCTGTAGGGGCCCGTAGGGTTCCTTCCGTAGGGGCTGGCAGTGTTCCGTAGGGTCCTCTAGGGTTGAGTAAGTGCCCGCAGCAGTCTGTAGGAATCCGTGGGATTCTGTAAGGTTCTGGAGGGTTCTGCATGGTTCCGTAGGGGCCCGTAGAGTTCCGTGGTGGCTGGTAACATTCCCCAGGGCCCTGTACCGTTCCGTAACTGCCTGCAAGGGTCTTTAGGCTTCCGTAGGGGCTGGTAGGGTTCCATAAAGTTCCGTGGGTTCCTGCAGAGTTCTGCAAGTGCCTGCAAGGGCCTGTAGGGGCCCACAGTGTTTCTGTCAGGTTCCGTAGAGTTCCGTAGGGGCCATAGGTTTCCGTAGCGGCTGGTAGTATTCCGTAGGGGTCTGTAGGGTTCCGTAGGCACCTGCAGTGTTCTGGAGGAGCCCATAGGGTTTTAGTGAGGTTCCGTTGTGTTGCTAAGGGTCTTGTAGAGTGCTGTCGGGTCCTGGAGTATTCTGTAGGGTTCCAGAGGGCCTCATAGGGTTCCGTTGAAATCTGTAGGCTTCCCTAGGGGCCCGTGGAGTCCCGTAGATTTCCGTAGGGGCCTGTAGGGTTGTGTAAGTGCCCGCAGGGGTTGGTAGGAGCTTGTAGGGTGCCATAAGTTTCCAGAGGGTTGTGTAGGGTTCCGTAGGGGCCTGTGGTGTTCCCTAGGGGCCTCTAGAGTCTCGTACCGTTCCGTAGGGTCCTGTAGGTTTCCATAAGCGCCCGCAGAGGTCTGAAGGGGCCCGTACTGTTCCGTAAGGATCCATAAGGCTCCGTAGAGCTTCGTAGGTGCCCTAGAAGCCTGTAGAGTACCGCAGGAGCCAGTAGTGTTCTGTAGGGGCCCGTAAGGTTCCTTCCGTAGGGGCTGGCAGTGTTCCGTAGGGTCCTCTAGGGTTGAGTAAGTGCCCGCAGGAGTCTGTAGGAATCCGTGGGATTCTGTAAGGTTCTGGAGGGTTCTGCAGGGTTCCGTAGGGGCCCGTAGAGTTCCGTGGTGGCTGGTAACATTCCCCAGGGCCCTGTACCATTCCGTAACTGCCTGCAAGGGTCTTTAGGCTTCCGTAGGGGCTGGTAGGGTTCCATAAAGTTCCGTGGGTTCCTGCAGAGTTCTGCAAGTGCCTGCAAGGGCCTGTAGGGGCGCACAGTGTTTCTGTCAGGTTCCGTAGAGTTCCATAGGGGCCATAGGTTTCCGTAGTGGCTGGTAGTATTCCGTAGGGGTCTGTAGGGTTCCGTAGGCACCTGCAGTGTTCTGGAGGAGCCCATAGGGTTTTAGTGAGGTTCCGTTGTGTTGCTAAGGGTCTTGTAGAGTGCTGTCGGGTCCTGGAGTATTCTGTAGGGTTCCAGAGGGGCTCGTAGGGTTCCGTTGAAATCTGTAGGCTTCCCTAGGGGCCCGTGGAGTCCCGTAGACTTCCGTAGGGGCCTGTAGGGTTGTGTAAGTGCCCGCAGGGGTTGGTAGGAGCTTGTAGGGTGCCATAAGTTTCCAGAGGGTTGTGTAGGGTTCCGTAGGGGCCTGTGGTGTTCCCTAGGGGCCTCTAGAGTCTCGTACAGTTCTGTAGGGTCCTGTAGGATTCCATAAGCGCCCGCAGAGGTCTGAAGGGGCCCGTACTGTTCCGTAAGGATCCATAGGGTTCCGTAGAGCTTCGTAGGTTCCCTAGAGGCCTGTAGAGTACCGCAGGAGCCAGTAGTGTTCTGTAGGGGCCCGTAAGGTTCCTTCCGTAAGGGCTGGCAGTGTTCCGTAGGGGCCTGTAGGGTTGTGTAAGTGCCTGCAGCAGTCTGTAGGAGTCTGTGGGATTCTGTAAGGTTCTAGAGGGTTCTGCAGGGTTCTGTAGGGGCCCGTAGAGTTCCGTAGTGGTTGGTAAAGTTCCGTAGGGCCCTGTGGGGTTCTGTATGGACTTGTAGGGTTCTGTAGGGGCCTGCAGGGTTCTGTAAGTGCCCGCAGGTGTCTGTAGGGTTCCGTAGGGGTCTGTAGGGTTCCGTAGGCACCTGCAGTGTTCTGGAGGAGCCCATAGGGTTTTAGTGAGGTTCCGTTGTGTTGCTAAGGGTCTTGTAGAGTGCTGTCGGGTCCTGGAGTATTCTGTAGGGTTCCAGAGGGGCTTGTAGGGTTCCGTCGAAATCTGTAGGCTTCCCTAGGGGCCCGTGGAGTCCTGTAGATTTCCGTAGGGACCTGTAGGGTTGTGTAAGTGCCCGCAGGGGTTGGTAGGAGCTTGTAGAGTTCCATAAGTTTCCAGAGGGTAGTGTAGGGTTCCGTAGGGGCCTGTGGTGTTCCCTAGGGGCCTCTAGAGTCTCGTACAGTTCCGTAGGGTCCTGTAGGTTTCCATAAGCGCCCGCAGAGGTCTGAAGGGGCCCGTACTGTTCCGTAAGGATCCATAGGGTTCCGTAGAGCTTCGTAGGTTCCCTAGAGGCCTGTAGAGTACCGCAGGAGCCAGTAGTGTTCTGTAGGGGCCCGTAAGGTTCCTTCCGTAGGGGCTGGCAGTGTTCCGTGGGGGCCTGTAGGGTTGTGTAAGTGCCCGCAGCAGTCTGTAGGAGTCTGTGGGATTCTGTAAGGTTCTGGAGGGTTCTGCAGGGTTCCGTAGGGGCCCGTAGAGTTCCGTAGTGGCTGGTAACGTTCCCTAGGGCCCTGTACCGTTCCGTAACTGCCTGCAAGGGTCTTTAGGCTTCCGTAGGGGCTGGTAGGGTTCCATAAAGTTCCGTGGGTTCCTGCAGAGTTCTGCAAGTGCCCGCAAGGGCCTGTAGGGGCGCACAGTGTTTCTGTCAGGTTCCGTAGAGTTCCGTAGGGGCCATAGGTTTCCGTAGCGGCTGGTAGTATTCCGTAGGTGTCTGTAGGGTTCCGTAGGCACCTGCAGTGTTCTGGAGGAGCCCATAGGGTTTTAGTGAGGTTCCATTGTGTTGCTAAGGGTCTTGTAGAGTGCTGTCGGGTCCTGGAGTATTCTGTAGGGTTCCAGAGGGGCTGCTAGGGTTCCGTCGAAATCTGTAGGCTTCCCTAGGGGCCCGTGGAGTCCCGTAGATTTCCGTAGGGACCTGTAGGGTTGTGTAAGTGCCCGCAGGGGTTGGTAGGAGCTTGTAGGGTGCCATACGTTTCCAGAGGGTTGTGTAGGGTTCCGTAGGGGCCTGTGGTGTTCCCTAGGGGCCTGTAGAGTCTCGTACAGTTCCGTAGGGTCCTGTAGGTTTCCATAAGGGCCCGCAGAGGTCTGAAGGGGCCCGTACTGTTCCGTAAGGATCCATAGGGTTCCGTAGAGCTTCGTAGGTGCCCTAGAAGCCTGTAGAGTACCGCAGGAGCCAGTAGTGTTCTGTAGGGGCCCGTAGGGTTCCTTCCGTAGGGGCTGGCAGTGTTCCGTAGGGTCCTCTAGGGTTGAGTAAGTGCCCGCAGGAGTCTGTAGGAATCCGTGGGATTCTGTAAGGTTCTGGAGGGTTCTGCAGGGTTCCGTAGGGGCCCGTAGAGTTCCGTGGTGGCTGGTAACATTCCCCAGGGCCCTGTACCGTTCCGTAACTGCCTGCAAGGGTCTTTAGGCTTCCGTAGGGGCTGGTAGGGTTCCATAAAGTTCCGTGGGTTCCTGCAGAGTTCTGCAAGTGCCTGCAAGGGCCTGTAGGGGCGCACAGTGTTTCTGTCAGGTTCCGTAGAGTTCCATAGGGGCCATAGGTTTCCGTAGTGGCTGGTAGTATTCAATAGGGGTCTGTAGGGTTCCGTAGGCACCTGCAGTGTTCTGGAGGAGCCCATAGGGTTTTAGTGAGGTTCCGTTGTGTTGCTAAGGGTCTTGTAGAGTGCTGTCGGGTCCTGGAGTATTCTGTAGGGTTCCAGAGGGGCTCGTAGGGTTCCGTTGAAATCTGTAGGCTTCCCTAGGGGCCCGTGGAGTCCCGTAGACTTCCGTAGGGGCCTGTAGGGTTGTGTAAGTGCCCGCAGGGGTTGGTAGGAGCTTGTAGGGTGCCATAAGTTTCCAGAGGGTTGTGTAGGGTTCCGTAGGGGCCTGTGGTGTTCCCTAGGGGCCTGTAGAGTCTCGTACGGTTCCGTAGGGGCCTGTAGTGTTCCGTAGGGGCCTCTAGAGTCTCGTACAGTTCCGTAGGGTCCTGTAGGTTTCCATAAGCGCCCGCAGAGGTCTGAAGGGGCCCGTACTGTTCCGTAAGGATCCATAGGGTTCCGTAGAGCTTCGTAGGTTCCCTAGAGGCCTGTAGAGTACCGCAGGAGCCAGTAGTGTTCTGTAGGGGCCCGTAAGGTTCCTTCCGTAGGGGCTGGCAGTGTTCCGTGGGGGCCTGTAGGGTTGTGTAAGTGCCCGCAGCAGTCTGTAGGAGTCTGTGGGATTCTGTAAGGTTCTGGAGGGTTCTGCAGGGTTCTGTAGGGGCCTGTAGAGTTCCGTAGTGGCTGGTAAAGTTCCGTAGGGCCCTGTGGGGTTCTGTATGGACCTGTAGGGTTCTGTAGGGGCCTGCAGGGTTCTGTAAGTGTCCGCAGGTGTCTGTAGGGTTCTGTAGGGGTCTGTAGCTTTCCGTAGGCACCTGCAGTGTTCTGACGGAGCCCATAGGGTTTTAGTGAGGTTCCGTTGTGTTGCTAAGGGTCTTGTAGAGTGCTGTCGGGTCCTGGAGTATTCTGTAGGGTTCCAGAGGGGCTTGTAGGGTTCCGTCGAAATCTGTAGGCTTCCCTAGGGGCCCGTGGAGTCCCGTAGATTTCCGTAGGGACCTGTAGGGTTGTGTAAGTGCCCGCAGGGGTTGGTAGGAGCTTGTAGGGTGCCATACGTTTCCAGAGGGTTGTGTAGGGTTCCGTAGGGGCCTGTGGTGTTCCCTAGGGGCCTGTAGAGTCTCGTACGGTTCCGTAGGGGCCTGTAGTGTTCCGTAGGGGCCTCTAGAGTCTCTTACAGTTCCGTAGGGTCCTGTAGGTTTCCATAAGCGCCCGCAGAGGTCTGAAGGGGCCCGTACTGTTCCGTAAGGATCCATAGGGTTCCGTAGAGCTTCGTAGGTGCCCTAGAAGCCTGTAGAGTACCGCAGGAGCCAGTAGTGTTCTGTAGGGGCCCGTAGGGTTCCTTCCGTAGGGGCTGGCAGTGTTCCGTGGGGGCCTCTAGGGTTGAGTAAGTGCCCGCAGCAGTCTGTAGGAATCCGTGGGATTCTGTAAGGTTCTGGAGGGTTCTGCAGGGTTCCGTAGGGGCCCGTAGAGTTCCGTAGTGGCTGGTAACATTCCCTAGGGCCCTGTATCGTTCCGTAACTGCCTGCAAGGGTCTTTAGGCTTCCGTAGGGGCTGGTAGGGTTCCATAAAGTTCCGTGGGTTCCTGCAGAGTTCTGCAAGTGCCCGCAAGGGCCTGTAGGGGCGCACAGTGTTTCTGTCAGGTTCCGTAGAGTTCCGTAGGGGCCATAGGTTTCCGTAGCGGCTGGTAGTATTCCGTAGGGGTCTGTAGGGTTCCGTAGGCACCTGCAGTGTTCTGGAGGAGCCCATAGGGTTTTAGTGAGGTTCCGTTGTGTTGCTAAGGGTCTTGTAGAGTGCTGTCGGGTCCTGGAGTATTCTGTAGGGTTCCAGAGGGCCTCATAGGGTTCCGTTGAAATCTGTAGGCTTCCCTAGGGGCCCGTGGAGTCCCGTAGATTTCCGTAGGGGCCTGTAGGGTTGTGTAAGTGCCCGCAGGGGTTGGTAGGAGCTTGTAGGGTGCCATAAGTTTCCAGAGGGTTGTGTAGGGTTCCGTAGGGGCCTGTGGTGTTCCCTAGGGGCCTCTAGAGTCTCGTACCGTTCCGTAGGGTCCTGTAGGTTTCCATAAGCGCCCGCAGAGGTCTGAAGGGGCCCGTACTGTTCCGTAAGGATCCATAGGGTTCCGTAGAGCTTCGTAGGTGCCCTAGAAGCCTGTAGAGTACCGCAGGAGCCAGTAGTGTTCTGTAGGGGCCCGTAGGGTTCCTTCCGTAGGGGCTGGCAGTGTTCCGTAGGGTCCTCTAGGGTTGAGTAAGTGCCCGCAGCAGTCTGTAGGAATCCGTGGGATTCTGTAAGGTTCTGGAGGGTTCTGCATGGTTCCGTAGGGGCCCGTAGAGTTCCGTGGTGGCTGGTAACATTCCCCAGGGCCCTGTACCGTTCCGTAACTGCCTGCAAGGGTCTTTAGGCTTCCGTAGGGGCTGGTAGGGTTCCATAAAGTTCCGTGGGTTCCTGCAGAGTTCTGCAAGTGCCTGCAAGGGCCTGTAGGGGCCCACAGTGTTTCTGTCAGGTTCCGTAGAGTTCCGTAGGGGCCATAGGTTTCCGTAGCGGCTGGTAGTATTCCGTAGGGGTCTGTAGGGTTCCGTAGGCACCTGCAGTGTTCTGGAGGAGCCCATAGGGTTTTAGTGAGGTTCCGTTGTGTTGCTAAGGGTCTTGTAGAGTGCTGTCGGGTCCTGGAGTATTCTGTAGGGTTCCAGAGGGCCTCATAGGGTTCCGTTGAAATCTGTAGGCTTCCCTAGGGGCCCGTGGAGTCCCGTAGATTTCCGTAGGGGCCTGTAGGGTTGTGTAAGTGCCCGCAGGGGTTGGTAGGAGCTTGTAGGGTGCCATAAGTTTCCAGAGGGTTGTGTAGGGTTCCGTAGGGGCCTGTGGTGTTCCCTAGGGGCCTCTAGAGTCTCGTACCGTTCCGTAGGGTCCTGTAGGTTTCCATAAGCGCCCGCAGAGGTCTGAAGGGGCCCGTACTGTTCCGTAAGGATCCATAAGGCTCCGTAGAGCTTCGTAGGTTCCCTAGAGGCCTGTAGAGTACCGCAGGAGCCAGTAGTGTTCTGTAGGGGCCCGTAAGGTTCCTTCCGTAAGGGCTGGCAGTGTTCCGTAGGGGCCTGTAGGGTTGTGTAAGTGCCTGCAGCAGTCTGTAGGAGTCTGTGGGATTCTGTAAGGTTCTAGAGGGTTCTGCAGGGTTCTGTAGGGGCCCGTAGAGTTCCGTAGTGGTTGGTAAAGTTCCGTAGGGCCCTGTGGGGTTCTGTATGGACTTGTAGGGTTCTGTAGGGGCCTGCAGGGTTCTGTAAGTGCCCGCAGGTGTCTGTAGGGTTCCGTAGGGGTCTGTAGGGTTCCGTAGGCACCTGCAGTGTTCTGGAGGAGCCCATAGGGTTTTAGTGAGGTTCCGTTGTGTTGCTAAGGGTCTTGTAGAGTGCTGTCGGGTCCTGGAGTATTCTGTAGGGTTCCAGAGGGGCTTGTAGGGTTCCGTCGAAATCTGTAGGCTTCCCTAGGGGCCCGTGGAGTCCTGTAGATTTCCGTAGGGACCTGTAGGGTTGTGTAAGTGCCCGCAGGGGTTGGTAGGAGCTTGTAGAGTTCCATAAGTTTCCAGAGGGTAGTGTAGGGTTCCGTAGGGGCCTGTGGTGTTCCCTAGGGGCCTCTAGAGTCTCGTACAGTTCCGTAGGGTCCTGTAGGTTTCCATAAGCGCCCGCAGAGGTCTGAAGGGGCCCGTACTGTTCCGTAAGGATCCATAGGGTTCCGTAGAGCTTCGTAGGTTCCCTAGAGGCCTGTAGAGTACCGCAGGAGCCAGTAGTGTTCTGTAGGGGCCCGTAAGGTTCCTTCCGTAGGGGCTGGCAGTGTTCCGTGGGGGCCTGTAGGGTTGTGTAAGTGCCCGCAGCAGTCTGTAGGAGTCTGTGGGATTCTGTAAGGTTCTGGAGGGTTCTGCAGGGTTCCGTAGGGGCCCGTAGAGTTCCGTAGTGGCTGGTAACGTTCCCTAGGGCCCTGTACCGTTCCGTAACTGCCTGCAAGGGTCTTTAGGCTTCCGTAGGGGCTGGTAGGGTTCCATAAAGTTCCGTGGGTTCCTGCAGAGTTCTGCAAGTGCCCGCAAGGGCCTGTAGGGGCGCACAGTGTTTCTGTCAGGTTCCGTAGAGTTCCGTAGGGGCCATAGGTTTCCGTAGCGGCTGGTAGTATTCCGTAGGTGTCTGTAGGGTTCCGTAGGCACCTGCAGTGTTCTGGAGGAGCCCATAGGGTTTTAGTGAGGTTCCATTGTGTTGCTAAGGGTCTTGTAGAGTGCTGTCGGGTCCTGGAGTATTCTGTAGGGTTCCAGAGGGGCTGCTAGGGTTCCGTCGAAATCTGTAGGCTTCCCTAGGGGCCCGTGGAGTCCCGTAGATTTCCGTAGGGACCTGTAGGGTTGTGTAAGTGCCCGCAGGGGTTGGTAGGAGCTTGTAGGGTGCCATACGTTTCCAGAGGGTTGTGTAGGGTTCCGTAGGGGCCTGTGGTGTTCCCTAGGGGCCTGTAGAGTCTCGTACAGTTCCGTAGGGTCCTGTAGGTTTCCATAAGGGCCCGCAGAGGTCTGAAGGGGCCCGTACTGTTCCGTAAGGATCCATAGGGTTCCGTAGAGCTTCGTAGGTGCCCTAGAAGCCTGTAGAGTACCGCAGGAGCCAGTAGTGTTCTGTAGGGGCCCGTAGGGTTCCTTCCGTAGGGGCTGGCAGTGTTCCGTAGGGTCCTCTAGGGTTGAGTAAGTGCCCGCAGGAGTCTGTAGGAATCCGTGGGATTCTGTAAGGTTCTGGAGGGTTCTGCAGGGTTCCGTAGGGGCCCGTAGAGTTCCGTGGTGGCTGGTAACATTCCCCAGGGCCCTGTACCGTTCCGTAACTGCCTGCAAGGGTCTTTAGGCTTCCGTAGGGGCTGGTAGGGTTCCATAAAGTTCCGTGGGTTCCTGCAGAGTTCTGCAAGTGCCTGCAAGGGCCTGTAGGGGCGCACAGTGTTTCTGTCAGGTTCCGTAGAGTTCCATAGGGGCCATAGGTTTCCGTAGTGGCTGGTAGTATTCAATAGGGGTCTGTAGGGTTCCGTAGGCACCTGCAGTGTTCTGGAGGAGCCCATAGGGTTTTAGTGAGGTTCCGTTGTGTTGCTAAGGGTCTTGTAGAGTGCTGTCGGGTCCTGGAGTATTCTGTAGGGTTCCAGAGGGGCTCGTAGGGTTCCGTTGAAATCTGTAGGCTTCCCTAGGGGCCCGTGGAGTCCCGTAGACTTCCGTAGGGGCCTGTAGGGTTGTGTAAGTGCCCGCAGGGGTTGGTAGGAGCTTGTAGGGTGCCATAAGTTTCCAGAGGGTTGTGTAGGGTTCCGTAGGGGCCTGTGGTGTTCCCTAGGGGCCTGTAGAGTCTCGTACGGTTCCGTAGGGGCCTGTAGTGTTCCGTAGGGGCCTCTAGAGTCTCGTACAGTTCCGTAGGGTCCTGTAGGTTTCCATAAGCGCCCGCAGAGGTCTGAAGGGGCCCGTACTGTTCCGTAAGGATCCATAGGGTTCCGTAGAGCTTCGTAGGTTCCCTAGAGGCCTGTAGAGTACCGCAGGAGCCAGTAGTGTTCTGTAGGGGCCCGTAAGGTTCCTTCCGTAGGGGCTGGCAGTGTTCCGTGGGGGCCTGTAGGGTTGTGTAAGTGCCCGCAGCAGTCTGTAGGAGTCTGTGGGATTCTGTAAGGTTCTGGAGGGTTCTGCAGGGTTCTGTAGGGGCCTGTAGAGTTCCGTAGTGGCTGGTAAAGTTCCGTAGGGCCCTGTGGGGTTCTGTATGGACCTGTAGGGTTCTGTAGGGGCCTGCAGGGTTCTGTAAGTGCCCGCAGGTGTCTGTAGGGTTCTGTAGGGGTCTGTAGCTTTCCGTAGGCACCTGCAGTGTTCTGACGGAGCCCATAGGGTTTTAGTGAGGTTCCGTTGTGTTGCTAAGGGTCTTGTAGAGTGCTGTCGGGTCCTGGAGTATTCTGTAGGGTTCCAGAGGGGCTCGTAGGGTTCCGTTGAAATCTGTAGGCTTCCCTAGGGGCCCGTGGAGTCCCGTAGATTTCCGTAGGGACCTGTAGGGTTGTGTAAGTGCCCGCAGGGGTTGGTAGGAGCTTGTAGGGTGCCATAAGTTTCCAGAGGGTTGTGTAGGGTTCCGTAGGGGCCTGTGGTGTTCCCTAGGGGCGTGTAGAGTCTCGTACAGTTCCGTAGGGTCCTGTAGGTTTCCATAAGCGCCCGCAGAGGTCTGAAGGGGCCCGTACTGTTCCGTAAGGATCCATAGGGTTCCGTAGAGCTTCGTAGGTTCCCTAGAAGCCTGTAGAGTACCGCAGGAGCCAGTAGTGTTCTGTAGGGGCCCGTAAGGTTCCTTCCGTAGGGGCTGGCAGTGTTCCGTAGGGGCCTGTAGGGTTGAGTAAGTGCCCGCAGCAGTCTGTAGGAATCCGTGGGATTCTGTAAGGTTCTGGAGGGTTCTGCAGGGTTCCGTAGGCGCCCGTAGAGTTCCGTAGTGGCTGGTAACGTTCCCTAGGGCCCTGTACCGTTCCGTAACTGCCTGCAAGGGTCTTTAGGCTTCCGTAGGGGCTGGTAGGGTTCCATAAAGTTCCGTGGGTTCCTGCAGAGTTCTGCAAGTGCCCGCAAGGGCCTGTAGGGGCGCACAGTGTTTCTGTCAGGTTCCGTAGAGTTCCGTAGGGGCCATAGGTTTCCGTAGCGGCTGGTAGTATTCCGTAGGTGTCTGTAGGGTTCCGTAGGCACCTGCAGTGTTCTGGAGGAGCCCATAGGGTTTTAGTGAGGTTCCGTTGTGTTGCTAAGGGTCTTGTAGAGTGCTGTCGGGTCCTGGAGTATTCTGTAGGGTTCCAGAGGGGCTGCTAGGGTTCCGTCGAAATCTGTAGGCTTCCCTAGGGGCCCGTGGAGTCCCGTAGATTTCCGTAGGGACCTGTAGGGTTGTGTAAGTGCCCGCAGGGGTTGGTAGGAGCTTGTAGGGTGCCATACGTTTCCAGAGGGTTGTGTAGGGTTCCGTAGGGGCCTGTGGTGTTCCCTAGGGGCCTCTAGAGTCTCGTACAGTTCCGTAGGGTCCTGTAGGTTTCCATAAGCGCCCGCAGAGGTCTGAAGGAGCCCGTACTGTTCCGTAAGGATCCATAGGGTTCCGTAGAGCTTCGTAGGTTCCCTAGAAGCCTGTAGAGTACCGCAGGAGCCAGTCGTGTTCTGTAGGGGCCCGTAGGGTTCCTTCCGTAGGGGCTGGCAGTGTTCCGTAGGGTCCTCTAGGGTTGAGTAAGTGCCCGCAGCAGTCTGTAGGAATCTGTGGGATTCTGTAAGGTTCTGGAGGGTTCTGCAGGGTTCCGTAGGGGCCCGTAGAGTTCCGTAGTGGCTGGTAACATTCCCCAGGGCCCTGTACCGTTCCGTAACTGCCTGCAAGGGTCTTTAGGCTTCCGTAGGGGCTGGTAGGGTTCCATAAAGTTCAGTGGGTTCCTGCAGAGTTCTGCAAGTGCCTGCAAGGGCCTGTAGGGGCCCACAGTGTTTCTGTCAGGTTCCGTAGAGTTCCATAGGGGCCATAGGTTTCCGTAGCGGCTGGTAGTATTCCGTAGAGGTCTGTAGGGTTCCGTAGGCACCTGCAGTGTTCTGGAGGAGCCCATAGGGTTTTAGTGAGGTTCCGTTGTGTTGCTAAGGGTCTTGTAGAGTGCTGTCGGGTCCTGGAGTATTCTGTAGGGTTCCAGAGGGGCTCGTAGGGTTCCGTCGAAATCTGTAGGCTTCCCTAGGGGCCCGTGGAGTCCCGTAGACTTCCGTAGGGGCCTGTAGGGTTGTGTAAATGCCCGCAGGGGTTGGTAGGAGCTTGTAGGGTTCCATAAGTTTCCAGAGGGTTGTGTAGGGTTCTGTAGGGGCCTGTGGTGTTCCCTAGGGGCCTCTAGAGTCTCGTACGGTTCCGTAGGGGCCTGTAGTGTTCCGTAGGGGCCTCTAGAGTCTCGTACAGTTCCGTAGGGTCCTGTAGGTTTCCGTAAGCGCCCGCAGAGGTCTGAAGGGGCCCGTACTGTTCCGTAAGGATCCATAGGGCTCCGTAGAGCTTCGTAGGTTCCCTAGAGGCCTGTAGAGTACCGCAGGAGCCAGTAGTGTTCTGTAGGGGCCCGTAAGGTTCCTTCCGTAGGGGCTGGCAGTGTTCCGTGGGGGCCTGTAGGGTTGTGTAAGTGCCCGCAGCAGTCTGTAGGAGTCTGTGGGATTCTGTAAGGTTCTGGAGGGTTCTGCAGGGTTCTGTAGGGGCCCGTTGAGTTCCGTAGTGGCTGGTAAAGTTCCGTAGGGCCCTGTGGGGTTCTGTATGGACCTGTAGGGTTCTGTAGGGGCTGGCAGTCTTCTCTAGGGTCCTCTAGGGTTGAGTAAGTGCCCGCAGCAGTCTGTAGGAATCCGTGGGATTCTGTAAGGTTCTGGAGGGTTCTGCAGGGTTCCGTAGGGGCCCGTAGAGTTCCGTAGTGGCTGGTATCGTTCCCTAGGGCCCTGTACCGTTCCGTAACTGCCTGCAAGGGTCTTTAGGCTTCCGTAGGGGCTGGTAGGGTTCCATAAAGTTCCGTGGGTTCCTGCAGAGTTCTGCAAGTGCCCGCAAGGGCCTGTAGGGGCGCACAGTGTTTCTGTCAGGTTCCGTAGAGTTCCGTAGGGGCCATAGGTTTCCGTAGCGGCTGGTAGTATTCCGTAGGGGTCTGTAGGGTTCCGTAGGCACCTGCAGTGTTCTGGAGGAGCCCATAGGGTTTTAGTGAGGTTCCGTTGTGTTGCTAAGGGTCTTGTAGAGTGCTGTCGGGTCCTGGAGTATTCTGTAGGGTTCCAGAGGGGCTTGTAGGGTTCCGTTGAAATCTGTAGGCTTCCCTAGGGGCCCGTGGAGTCCCGTAGATTTCCGTAGGGACCTGTAGGGTTGTGTAAGTGCCCGCAGGGGTTGGTAGGAGCTTGTAGGGTGCCATAAGTTTCCAGAGGGTTGTGTAGGGTTCCGTAGGGGCCTGTGGTGTTCCCTAGGGGCCTGTAGAATCTCGTACGTTTCCGTAGGGGCCTGTAGTGTTCCCTAGGGGCCTGTAGAGTCTCGTACAGTTCCATAGGGTCCTGTAGGTTTCCATAAGCGCCCGCAGAGGTCTGAAGGGGCCCGTACTGTTCCGTAAGGATCCATAGGGCTCCGTAGAGCTTCGTAGGTGCCCTAGAAGCCTGTAGAGTACCGCAGGAGCTAGTAGTGTTCTGTAGGGGCCCGTAGGGTTCCTTCCATAGGGGCTGGCAGTGTTCCGTAGGGGCCTGTAGGGTTGTGTAAGTGCCCGCAGCAGTCTGTAGGAGTCTGTGGGATTCTGTAAGGTTCTGGAGGGTTCTGCAGGGTTCCGTAGGGGCCCGTAGAGTTCCGTAGTGGCTGGTAAAGTTCCGTAGGGCCCTGTGGGGTTCTGTATGGACCTGTAGGGTTCCTTAGGGGCCTGCAGGGTTCTGTAAGTACCCGCAGGTGTCTGTAGGGTTCTGTAGGGGTCTGTAGCGTTCCGTAGGCACCTGCAGTGTTCTGTAGGAGCCCATAGGGTTTTAGTAAGGTTCCGTTGTGTTGCTAAGGGTCTTGTAGAGTGCTGTCGGGTCCTGGAGTATTCTGTAGGGTTCCAGAGGGGCTCGTAGGGTTCCGTTGAAATCTGAAGGGTTCCCTAGGGGCCCGTGGAGTCCCGTAGATTTCCGTAGGGGCCTGTAGCGTTGTGTAAGTGCCCGCAGGGGTTGGTAGGAGCTTGTAGGGTGCCATAAGTTTCCAGAGGGTTGTGTAGGGTTCCGTAGGGGCCTGTGGTGTTCCCTAGGGGCCTGTAGAGTCTCGTACAGTTCCGTAGGGTCCTGTAGGTTTCCATAAGCGCCCGCAGAGGTCTGAAGGGGCCCGTACTGTTCCGTAAGGATCCATAGGGCTCCGTAGAGCTTCGTAGGTGCCCTAGAAGCCTGTAGAGTACCGCAGGAGCCAGTAGTGTTCTGTAGGGGCCCGTAGGGTTCCTTCCATAGGGGCTGGCAGTGTTCTGTAGGGTCCTCTAGGGTTGAGTAAGTGCCCGCAGGAGTCTGTAGGAATCCGTGGGATTCTGTAAGGTTCTGGAGGGTTCTGCAGGGTTCCGTAGGGACCCGTAGAGTTCCGTAGTGGCTGGTAAAGTTCCCTAGGGCCCTGTACCGTTCCGTAACTGCCTGCAAGGGTCTTTAGGCTTCCGTAGGGGCTGGTAGGGTTCCATAAAGTTCCATGGGTTCCTGCAGAGTTCTGCAAGTGCCTGCAAGGGCCTGTAGGGGCGCACAGTGTTTCTGTCAGGTTCCGTAGAGTTCCGTAGGGGCCATAGCTTTCCGTAGCGGCTGGTAGTATTCCGTAGGTGTCTGTAGGGTTCCGTAGGCACCTGCAGTGTTCTGGAGGAGCCCATAGGGTTTTAGTGAGGTTCCGTTGTGTTGCTATGGGTCTTGTAGAGTGCTGTCGGGTCCTGGAGTATTCTGTAGGGTTCCAGAGGGGCTGCTAGGGTTCCGTTGAAATCTGTAGGCTTCCCTAGGGGCCCGTGGAGTCCCGTAGATTTCCGTAGGGACCTGTAGGGTTGTGTAAGTGCCCGCAGGGGTTGGTAGGAGCTTGTAGGGTGCCATAAGTTTCCAGAGGGTTGTGTAGGGTTCCGTAGGGGCCTGTGGTGTTCCCTAGGGGCCTGTAGAATCTCGTACGGTTCCGTAGGGGCCTGTGGTTTTGCCTAGGGGCCTGTAGAGTCTCGTACGTTTCCGTAGGGGCCTGTAGTGTTCCCTAGGGGCCTCTAGAGTCTCGTACAGTTCCGTAGGGTCCTGTAGGTTTCCATAAGCGCCCGCAGAGGTCTGAAGGGTCCCGTACTGTTCCGTAAGGATCCATAGGGCTCCGTAGAGCTTCGTAGGTTCCCTAGATGCCTGTAGAGTACCGCAGGAGTCAGTAGTGTTCTGTAGGGGCCCGTAAGGTTCCTTCCATAGGGGCTGGCAGCGTTCCGTAGGGTCCTCTAGGGTTGAGTAAGTGCCCGCAGGAGTCTGTAGGAATCCGTGGGATTCTGTAAGGTTCTGGAGGGTTCTGCAGGGTTCCGTAGGGGCCCGTAGAGTTCCGTAGTGGCTGGTAAAGTTCCGTAGGGCCCTGTGGGGTTCTGTATGGACCTGTAGGGTTCCTTAGGGGCCTGCAGGGTTCTGTAAGTGTCCGCAGGTGTCTGTAGGGTTCTGTAGGGGTCTGTAGCGTTCCGTAGGCACCTGCAGTGTTCTGACGGAGCCCATAGGGTTTTAGTGAGGTTCCGTTGTGTTGCTAAGGGTCTTGTAGAGTGCTGTCGGGTCCTGGAGTATTCTGTAGGGTTCCAGAGGGGCTGGTAGGGTTCCGTTGAATTCTGTAGGCTTCCCTAGGGGCCCGTGGAGTCCCGTAGATTTCCGTAGGGACCTGTAGGGTTGTGTAAGTGCCCGCAGGGGTTGGTAGGAGCTTGTAGGGTGCCATAAGTTTCCAGAGCGTTGTGTAGGGTTCCGTAGGGGCCTGTAGTGTTCCCTAGGGGCCTGTAGAGTCTCGTACGGTTCCGTAGGGTCCTGTAGGTTTTCATAAGCGCCCGCAGAGGTCTGAAGGGGTCCGTACTGTTCTGTAAGGATCCATAGGGCTCTGTAGAGCTTCGTAGGTGCCCTAGAAGCCTGTAGAGTACCGCAGGAGCCAGTAGTGTTCTGTAGGGGCCCGTAGGGTTCCTTCCATAGGGGCTGGCAGTGTTCCGTAGGGTCCTCTAGGGTTGAGTAAGTGCCCGCAGCAGTCTGTAGGAATCCATGGGATTCTGTAAGGTTCTGGAGGGTTCTGCAGGGTTCTGTAGGGGCCGTAGAGTTCCGTAGTGGCTGGTAAAGTTCCCTAGGGCCCTGTGGGGTTCTGTATGGACCTATAGGGTTCTGTAGGGGCTGGCAGTGTTCTGTAGGGTCCTCTAGGGTTGAGTAAGTGCCCGCAGCAGTCTGTAGGAATCTGTGGGATTCTGTAAGGTTCTGGAGGGTTCTGCATGGTTCCGTAGGGGCCTGTAGAGTTCCGTAGTGGCTGGTAACATTCCCCAGGGCCCTGTACCGTTCCGTAACTGCCTGCAAGGGTCTTTAGGCTTCCGTAGGGGCTGGTAGGGTTCCATAAAGTTCCGTGGGTTCCTGCAGAGTTCTGCAAGTGCCTGCAAGGGCCTGTAGGGGCGCACAGTGTTTCTGTCAGGTTCCGTAGAGTTCCATAGGGGCCATAGGTTTCCGTAGTGGCTGGTAGTATTCCGTAGGGGTCTGTAGGGTTCCGTAGGCACCTGCAGTGTTCTGGAGGAGCCCATAGGGTTTTAGTGAGGTTCCGTTGTGTTGCTAAGGGTCTTGTAGAGTGCTGTCGGGTCCTGGAGTATTCTGTAGGGTTCCAGAGGGGCTCGTAGGGTTCCGTTGAAATCTGTAGGCTTCCCTAGGGGCCCGTGGAGTCCCGTAGATTTCCGTAGGGACCTGTAGGGTTGTGTAAGTGCCCGCAGGGGTTGGTAGGAGCTTGTAGGGTGCCATAAGTTTCCAGAGGGTTGTGTAGGGTTCCGTAGGGGCCTGTGGTGTTCCCTAGGGGCCTCTAGAGTCTCGTACCGTTCCGTAGGGTCCTGTAGGTTTCCATAAGCGCCCGCAGAGGTCTGAAGGGGCCCGTACTGTTCCGTAAGGATCCATAGGGTTCCGTAGAGCTTCGTAGGTTCCCTAGAAGCCTGTAGAGTACCGCAGGAGCCAGTAGTGTTCTGTAGGGGCCCGTAAGGTTCCTTCCATAGGGGCTGGCAGTGTTCCGTAGGGGCCTGTAGGGTTGTGTAAGTGCCCGCAGCAGTCTGTAGGAGTCTGTGGGGTTCTGGAGGGTTCTGCAGGGTTCTGTAGGGGCCCGTAGAGTTCCGTAGTGGCTGGTAAAGTTCCCTAGGGCCCAGTGGGGTTCTGTATGGACCTGTAGGGTTCTGTAGGGGCTGGCAGTCTTCTCTAGGGTCCTCTAGGGTTGAGTAAGTGCCCGCAGCAGTCTGTAGGAATCCGTGGGATTCTGTAAGGTTCTGGAGGGTTCTGCAGGGTTCCGTAGGGGCCTGTAGAGTTCCGTAGTGGCTGGTAACGTTCCCTAGGGCCCTGTACCGTTCCGTAACTGCCTGCAAGGGTCTTTAGGCTTCCGTAGGGGCTGGTAGGGTTCCATAAAGTTCCGTGGGTTCCTGCAGAGTTCTGCAAGTGCCCGCAAGGGCCTGTAGGGGCGCACAGTGTTTCTGTCAGGTTCCATAGAGTTCCGTAGGGGCCATAGCTTTCCGTAGCGGCTGGTAGCATTCCGTAGGGGTCTGTAGGGTTTCGTAGGCACCTGCAGTGTTCTGGAGGAGCCCATAGGGTTTTAGTGAGGTTCCGTTGTGTTGCTAAGGGTCTTGTAGAGTGCTGTCGGGTCCTGGAGTATTCTGTAGGGTTCCAGAGGGGCTCGTAGGGTTCCGTTGAAATCTGTAGGCTTCCCTAGGGGCCCGTGGAGTCCCGTAGATTTCCGTAGGGACCTGTAGGGTTGTGTAAGTGCCCGCAGGGGTTGGTAGGAGCTTGTAGGGTGCCATAAGTTTCCAGAGGGTAGTGTAGGGTTCCGTAGGGGGCTGTGGTGTTCCCTAGGGGCCTGTAGAATCTCGTACGTTTCCGTAGGGGCCTGTGGTGTTCCCTAGGGGCCTGTAGAGTCTCGTACGGTTCCGTAGGGGCCTGTAGTGTTCCCTAGGGGCCTCTAGAGTCTCGTACAGTTCCGTAGGGTCCTGTAGGTTTCCATAAGCGCCCGCAGAGGTCTGAAGGGGCCCGTACTGTTCCGTAAGGATCCATAGGGCTCCGTAGAGCTTCGTAGGTGCCCTAGAAGCCTGTAGAGTACCGCAGGAGCCAGTAGTGTTCTGTAGGGGCCCGTAGGGTTCCTTCCATAGGGGCTGGCAGTGTTCTGTAGGGTCCTCTAGGGTTGAGTAAGTGCCCGCAGGAGTCTGTAGGAATCTGTGGGATTCTGTAAGGTTCTGGAGGGTTCTGCAGGGTTCTGTAGGGGCCGTAGAGTTCCGTAGTGGTTGGTAACATTCCCCAGGGCCCTGTACCGTTCCGTAACTGCCTGCAAGGGTCTTTAGGCTTCCGTAGGGGCTGGTAGGGTTCCATAAAGTTCCGTGGGTTCCTGCAGAGTTCTGCAAGTGCCTGCAAGGGCCTGTAGGGGCCCACAGTGTTTCTGTCAGGTTCCGTAGAGTTCCATAGGGGCCATAGGTTTCCGTAGTGGCTGGTAGTATTCCGTAGGGGTCTGTAGGGTTCCGTAGGCACCTGCAGTGTTCTGACGGAGCCCATAGGGTTTTAGTGAGGTTCCGTTGTGTTGCTAAGGGTCTTGTAGAGTGCTGTCGGGTCCTGGAGTATTCTGTAGGGTTCCAGAGGGGCTGGTAGGGTTCCGTTGAAATCTGTAGGCTTCCCTAGGGGCCCGTGGAGTCCCGTAGATTTCCGTAGGGACCTGTAGGGTTGTGTAAGTGCCCGCAGGGGTTGGTAGGAGCTTGTAGGGTGCCATAAGTTTCCAGAGGGTAGTGTAGGGTTCCGTAGGGGGCTGTGGTGTTCCCTAGGGGCCTGTAGAATCTCGTACGTTTCTGTAGGGGCCTGTGGTGTTCCCTAGGGGCCTGTAGAGTCTCGTACGGTTCCGTAGGGGCCTGTAGTGTTCCCTAGGGGCCTCTAGAGTCTCGTACAGTTCCGTAGGGTCCTGTAGGTTTCCATAAGCGCCCGCAGAGGTCTGAAGGGGCCCGTACTGTTCCATAAGGATCCATAGGGCTCCGTAGAGCTTTGTAGGTTCCCTAGAAGCCTGTAGAGTACCGCAGGAGCCAGTAGTGTTCTGTAGGGGCCCGTAGGGTTCCTTCCATAGGGGCTGGCAGTGTTCTGTAGGGTCCTCTAGGGTTGAGTAAGTGCCCGCAGGAGTCTGTAGGAATCCGTGGGATTCTGTAAGGTTCTGGAGGGTTCTGCAGGGTTCTGTAGGGGCCGTAGAGTTCCGTAGTGGTTGGTAACATTCCCCAGGGCCCTGTACCGTTCCGTAACTGCCTGCAAGGGTCTTTAGGCTTCCGTAGGGGCTGGTAGGGTTCCATAAAGTTCCGTGGGTTCCTGCAGAGTTCTGCAAGTGCCTGCAAGGGCCTGTAGGGGCGCACAGTGTTTCTGTCAGGTTCCGTAGAGTTCCGTAGGGGCCATAGCTTTCCGTAGCGGCTGGTAGTATTCCGTAGGGGTCTGTAGGGTTCCGTAGGCACCTGCAGTGTTCTGACGGAGCCCATAGGGTTTTAGTGAGGTTCCGTTGTGTTGCTAAGGGTCTTGTAGAGTGCTGTCGGGTCCTGGAGTATTCTGTAGGGTTCCAGAGGGGCTTGTAGGGTTCCGTTGAAATCTGTAGGCTTCCCTAGGGGCCCGTGGAGTCCCGTAGATTTCCGTAGGGACCTGTAGGGTTGTGTAAGTGCCCGCAGGGGTTGGTAGGAGCTTGTAGGGTGCCATAAGTTTCCAGAGGGTTGTGTAGGGTTCCGTAGGGGCCTGTGGTGTTCCCTAGGGGCCTGTAGAATCTCGCACGTTTTCGTAGGGGCCTGTGGTGTTCCCTAGGGGCCTGTAGAATCTCGTACGTTTCCGTAGGGGCCTGTAGTGTTCCCTAGGGGCCTCTAGAGTCTCGTACAGTTCCATAGGGTCCTGTAGGTTTCCATAAGCGCCCGCAGAGGTCTGAAGGGGCCCGTACTGTTCCATAAGGATCCATAGGGCTCCGTAGAGCTTCGTAGGTGCCCTAGAAGCCTGTAGAGTACCGCAGGAGCCAGTAGTGTTCTGTAGGGGCCCGTAGGGTTCCTTCCATAGGGGCTGGCAGTGTTCTGTAGGGTCCTCTAGGGTTGAGTAAGTGCCCGCAGCAGTCTGTAGGAATCCGTGGGATTCTGTAAGGTTCTGGAGGGTTCTGCAGGGTTCCGTAGGGACCCGTAGAGTTCCGTAGTGGCTGGTAACGTTCCCTAGGGCCCTGTACCGTTCCGTAACTGCCTGCAAGGGTCTTTAGGCTTCCGTAGGGGCTGGTAGGGTTCCATAAAGTTCCGTGGGTTCCTGCAGAGTTCTGCAAGTGCCTGCAAGGGCCTGTAGGGGCGCACAGTGTTTCTGTCAGGTTCCGTAGAGTTCCGTAGGGGCCATAGGTTTCCGTAGCGGCTGGTAGTATTCCGTAGGTGTCTGTAGGGTTCCGTAGGCACCTGCAGTGTTCTGGAGGAGCCCATAGGGTTTTAGTGAGGTTCCGTTGTGTTGCTATGGGTCTTGTAGAGTGCTGTCGGGTCCTGGAGTATTCTGTAGGGTTCCAGAGGGGCTGCTAGGGTTCCGTTGAAATCTGTAGGCTTCCCTAGGGGCCCGTGGAGTCCCGTAGATTTCCGTAGGGACCTGTAGGGTTGTGTAAGTGCCCGCAGGGGTTGGTAGGAGCTTGTAGGGTGCCATAAGTTTCCAGAGGGTTGTGTAGGGTTCCGTAGGGGCCTGTGGTGTTCCCTAGGGGCCTGTAGAATCTCGTACGGTTCCGTAGGGGCCTGTGGTGTTCCCTAGGGGCCTGTAGAGTCTCGTACGGTTCCGTAGGGGCCTGTAGTGTTCCCTAGGGGCCTCTAGAGTCTCGTACAGTTCCGTAGGGTCCTGTAGGTTTCCATAAGCGCCCGCAGAGGTCTGAAGGGTCCCGTACTGTTCCGTAAGGATCCATAGGGCTCCGTAGAGCTTCGTAGGTTCCCTAGATGCCTGTAGAGTACCGAAGGAGTCAGTAGTGTTCTGTAGGGGCCCGTAAGGTTCCTTCCATAGGGGCTGGCAGTGTTCCGTAGGGTCCTCTAGGGTTGAGTAAGTGCCCGCAGGGGTCTGTAGGAATCCGTGGGATTCTGTAAGGTTCTGGAGGGTTCTGCAGGGTTCCGTAGGGGCCCGTAGAGTTCCGTAGTGGCTGGTAAAGTTCCGTAGGGCCCTGTGGGGTTCTGTATGGACCTGTAGGGTTCCTTAGGGGCCTGCAGGGTTCTGTAAGTGTCCGCAGGTGTCTGTAGGGTTCTGTAGGGGTCTGTAGCGTTCCGTAGGCACCTGCAGTGTTCTGTAGGAGCCCATAGGGTTTTAGTGAGGTTCCGTTGTGTTGCTAAGGGTCTTGTAGAGTGCTGTCGGGTCCTGGAGTATTCTGTAGGGTTCCAGAGGGGCTGGTAGGGTTCCGTTGAAATCTGTAGGCTTCCCTAGGGGCCCGTGGAGTCCCGTAGATTTCCGTAGGGACCTGTAGGGTTGTGTAAGTGCCCGCAGGGGTTGGTAGGAGCTTGTAGGGTGCCATAAGTTTCCAGAGGGTTGTGTAGGGTTCCGTAGGGGCCTGTAGTGTTCCCTAGGGGCCTGTAGAGTCTCGTACGGTTCCGTAGGGTCCTGTAGGTTTTCATAGGCGCCCGCAGAGGTCTGAAGGGGTCCGTACTGTTCTGTAAGGATCCATAGGGTTCCGTAGAGCTTCGTAGGTGCCCTAGAAGCCTGTAGAGTACCGCAGGAGCCAGTAGTGTTCTGTAGGGGCCCGTAGGGTTCCTTCCATAGAGGCTGGCAGTGTTCCGTAGGGTCCTCTAGGGTTGAGTAAGTGCCCGCAGGAGTGTGTAGGAATCCATGGGATTCTGTAAGGTTCTGGAGGGTTCTGCAGGGTTCTGTAGGGGCCGTAGAGTTCCGTAGTGGCTGGTAAAGTTCCCTAGGGCCCTGTGGGGTTCTGTATGGACCTGTAGGGTTCTGTAGGGGC
The DNA here is from genome assembly GCF_964106895.1 of Numenius arquata. Lineage (NCBI taxonomy): Eukaryota > Metazoa > Chordata > Aves > Charadriiformes > Scolopacidae > Numenius > Numenius arquata. The sequence goes on along the minus strand of NW_027414661.1, from coordinate 23,701 downwards.
TGGCAGTCTTCTCTAGGGTCCTCTAGGGTTGAGTAAGTGCCCGCAGCAGTCTGTAGGAATCCGTGGGATTCTGTAAGGTTCTGGAGGGTTCTGCAGGGTTCCGTAGGGGCCCGTAGAGTTCCGTAGTGGCTGGTAACGTTCCCTAGGGCCCTGTACCGTTCCGTAACTGCCTGCAAGGGTCTTTAGGCTTCCGTAGGGGCTGGTAGGGTTCCATAAAGTTCCGTGGGTTCCTGCAGAGTTCTGCAAGTGCCCGCAAGGGCCTGTAGGGGCGCACAGTGTTTCTGTCAGGTTCCGTAGAGTTCCGTAGGGGCCATAGGTTTCCGTAGCGGCTGGTAGTATTCCGTAGGTGTCTGTAGGGTTCCGTAGGCACCTGCAGTGTTCTGGAGGAGCCCATAGGGTTTTAGTGAGGTTCCGTTGTGTTGCTAAGGGTCTTGTAGAGTGCTGTCGGGTCCTGGAGTATTCTGTAGAGTTTCAGAGGGGCTCGTAGGGTTCCGTTGAAATCTGTAGGCTTCCCTAGGGGCACGTGGAGTCCCGTAGATTTCCGTAGGGACCTGTAGGGTTGTGTAAGTGCCCGCAGGGGTTGGTAGGAGCTTGTAGGGTTCCATAAGTTTCCAGAGGGTTGTGTAGGGTTCCGTAGGGGCCTGTGGTGTTCCCTAGGGGCCTGTAGAATCTCGTACGGTTCCGTAGGGGCCTGTAGTGTTCCCTAGGGGCCTCTAGAGTCTCGTACAGTTCCGTAGGGTCCTGTAGGTTTCCATAAGCGTCCGCAGAGGTCTGAAGGGGCCCGTACTGTTCCGTAAGGATCCATAGGGCTCCGTAGAGCTTTGTAGGTTCCCTAGAGGCCTGTAGAGTACCGCAGGAGTCAGTAGTGTTCTGTAGGGGCCCGTAAGGTTCCTTCCATAGGGGCTGGCAGTGTTCCGTAGGGTCCTCTAGGGTTGAGTAAGTGCCCGCAGGAGTCTGTAGGAATCCGTGGGATTCTGTAAGGTTCTGGAGGGTTCTGCAGGGTTCCGTAGGGGCCCGTAGAGTTCCGTAGTGGCTGGTAAAGTTCCGTAGGGCCCTGTGGGGTTCTGTATGGACCTGTAGGGTTCCTTAGGGGCCTGCAGGGTTCTGTAAGTGTCCGCAGGTGTCTGTAGGGTTCTGTAGGGGTCTGTAGCGTTCCGTAGGCACCTGCAGTGTTCTGACGGAGCCCATAGGGTTTTAGTGAGGTTCCGTTGTGTTGCTAAGGGTCTTGTAGAGTGCTGTCGGGTCCTGGAGTATTCTGTAGGGTTCCAGAGGGGCTGGTAGGGTTCCGTTGAAATCTGTAGGCTTCCCTAGGGGCCCGTGGAGTCCCGTAGATTTCCGTAGGGACCTGTAGGGTTGTGTAAGTGCCCGCAGGGGTCGGTAGGAGCTTGTAGGGTGCCATAAGTTTCCAGAGGGTTGTGTAGGGTTCCGTAGGGGCCTGTGGTGTTCCCTAGGGGCCTGTAGAATCTCGTACGTTTCCGTAGGGGCCTGTGGTGTTCCCTAGGGGCCTGTAGAATCTCGTACGTTTCCGTAGGGGCCTGTAGTGTTCCCTAGGGGCCTCTAGAGTCTCGTACAGTTCCGTAGGGTCCTGTAGGTTTCCATAAGCGCCCGCAGAGGTCTGAAGGGGCCCGTACTGTTCCGTAAGGATCCATAGGGTTCCGTAGAGCTTCGTAGGTTCCCTAGAAGCCTGTAGAGTACCACAGGAGCCAGTAGTGTTCTGTAGGGGCCCGTAAGGTTCCTTCCATAGAGGCTGGCAGTGTTCCGGAGTGGCCTGTAGGGTTGTTTAAGTGCCCGCAGCAGTCTGTAGGAGTCTGTGGGATTCTGTAAGGTTCTGGAGGGTTCTGCAGGGTTCTGTAGGGGCCCGTAGAGTTCCGTAGTGGCTGGTAAAGTTCCGTAGGGCCCTGTGGGGTTCTGTATGGACCTGTAGGGTTCTGTAGGGGCCTGCAGGCTTCTGTAAGTGCCCGCAGGTGTCTGTAGGGTTCCGTAGGGGTCTGTAGGGTTCCGTAGGCACCTGCAGTGTTCTGACGGAGCCCATAGGGTTTTAGTGAGGTTCCGTTGTGTTGCTAAGGGTCTTGTAGAGTGCTGTCGGGTCCTGGAGTATTCTGTAGGGTTCCAGAGGGGCTCGTAGGGTTCCGTTGAAATCTGTAGGCTTCCCTAGGGGCCCGTGGAGTCCCGTAGATTTCCGTAGGGACCTGTAGGGTTGTGTAAGTGCCCGCAGGGGTTGGTAGGAGCTTGTAGGGTGCCATAAGTTTCCAGAGGGTTGTGTAGGGTTCCGTAGGGGCCTGTGGTGTTCCCTAGGGGCCTCTAGAGTCTCGTACAGTTCCGTAGGGTCCTGTAGGTTTCCATAAGCGCCCGCAGAGGTCTGAAGGGGCCCGTACTGTTCCATAAGGATCCATAGGGTTCCGTAGAGCTTCGTAGGTGCCCTAGAAGCCTGTAGAGTACCGCAGGAGCCAGTAGTGTTCTGTAGGGGCCCGTAGGGTTCCTTCCATAGGGGCTGGCAGTGTTCCGTAGGGTCCTCTAGGGTTGAGTAAGTGCCCGCAGCAGTCTGTAGGAATCCGTGGGATTCTGTAAGGTTCTGGAGGGTTCTGCAGGGTTCCGTAGGGGCCTGTAGAGTTCCGTAGTGGCTGGTAACGTTCCCTAGGGCCCTGTACCGTTCCGTAACTGCCTGCAAGGGTCTTTAGGCTTCCGTAGGGGCTGGTAGGGTTCCATAAAGTTCCGTGGGTTCCTGCAGAGTTCTGCAAGTGCCCGCAAGGGCCTGTAGGGGCGCACAGTGTTTCTGTCAGGTTCCATAGAGTTCCGTAGGGGCCATAGCTTTCCGTAGCGGCTGGTAGCATTCCGTAGGGGTCTGTAGGGTTTCGTAGGCACCTGCAGTGTTCTGGAGGAGCCCATAGGGTTTTAGTGAGGTTCCGTTGTGTTGCTAAGGGTCTTGTAGAGTGCTGTCGGGTCCTGGAGTATTCTGTAGGGTTCCAGAGGGGCTCGTAGGGTTCCGTTGAAATCTGTAGGCTTCCCTAGGGGCCCGTGGAGTCCCGTAGATTTCCGTAGGGACCTGTAGGGTTGTGTAAGTGCCCGCAGGGGTTGGTAGGAGCTTGTAGGGTGCCATAAGTTTCCAGAGGGTAGTGTAGGGTTCCGTAGGGGGCTGTGGTGTTCCCTAGGGGCCTGTAGAATCTCGTACGTTTCCGTAGGGGCCTGTGGTGTTCCCTAGGGGCCTGTAGAGTCTCGTACGGTTCCGTAGGGGCCTGTAGTGTTCCCTAGGGGCCTCTAGAGTCTCGTACAGTTCCGTAGGGTCCTGTAGGTTTCCATAAGCGCCCGCAGAGGTCTGAAGGGTCCCGTACTGTTCCGTAAGGATCCATAGGGCTCCGTAGAGCTTCGTAGGTGCCCTAGAAGCCTGTAGCGTACCGCAGGAGCCAGTAGTGTTCTGTAGGGGCCCGTAGGGTTCCTTCCATAGGGGCTGGCAGTGTTCTGTAGGGTCCTCTAGGGTTGAGTAAGTGCCCGCAGGAGTCTGTAGGAATCCGTGGGATTCTGTAAGGTTCTGGAGGGTTCTGCAGGGTTCTGTAGGGGCCGTAGAGTTCCGTAGTGGTTGGTAACATTCCCCAGGGCCCTGTACCGTTCCGTAACTGCCTGCAAGGGTCTTTAGGCTTCCGTAGGGGCTGGTAGGGTTCCATAAAGTTCCGTGGGTTCCTGCAGAGTTCTGCAAGTGCCTGCAAGGGCCTGTAGGGGCCCACAGTGTTTCTGTCAGGTTCCGTAGAGTTCCATAGGGGCCATAGGTTTCCGTAGTGGCTGGTAGTATTCCGTAGGGGTCTGTAGGGTTCCGTAGGCACCTGCAGTGTTCTGACAGAGCCCATAGGGTTTTAGTGAGGTTCCGTTGTGTTGCTAAGGGTCTTGTAGAGTGCTGTCGGGTCCTGGAGTATTCTGTAGGGTTCCAGAGGGGCTCGTAGGGTTCCGTTGAAATCTGTAGGCTTCCCTAGGGGCCCGTGGAGTCCCGTAGATTTCCGTAGGGACCTGTAGGGTTGTGTAAGTGCCCGCAGGGGTTGGTAGGAGCTTGTAGGGTGCCATAAGTTTCCAGAGGGTAGTGTAGGGTTCCGTAGGGGGCTGTGGTGTTCCCTAGGGGCCTGTAGAATCTCGTACGTTTCCGTAGGGGCCTGTGGTGTTCCCTAGGGGCCTGTAGAGTCTCGTACGGTTCCGTAGGGGCCTGTAGTGTTCCCTAGGGGCCTCTAGAGTCTCGTACAGTTCCGTAGGGTCCTGTAGGTTTCCATAAGCGCCCGCAGAGGTCTGAAGGGGCCCGTACTGTTCCGTAAGGATCCATAGGGCTCCGTAGAGCTTCGTAGGTGCCCTAGAAGCCTGTAGAGTACCGCAGGAGCCAGTAGTGTTCTGTAGGGGCCCGTAGGGTTCCTTCCATAGGGGCTGGCAGTGTTCTGTAGGGTCCTCTAGGGTTGAGTAAGTGCCCGCAGGAGTCTGTAGGAATCCGTGGGATTCTGTAAGGTTCTGGAGGGTTCTGCAGGGTTCTGTAGGGGCCGTAGAGTTCCGTAGTGGTTGGTAACATTCCCCAGGGCCCTGTACCGTTCCGTAACTGCCTGCAAGGGTCTTTAGGCTTCCGTAGGGGCTGGTAGGGTTCCATAAAGTTCCGTGGGTTCCTGCAGAGTTCTGCAAGTGCCTGCAAGGGCCTGTAGGGGCCCACAGTGTTTCTGTCAGGTTCCGTAGAGTTCCATAGGGGCCATAGGTTTCCGTAGTGGCTGGTAGTATTCCGTAGGGGTCTGTAGGGTTCCGTAGGCACCTGCAGTGTTCTGACGGAGCCCATAGGGTTTTAGTGAGGTTCCGTTGTGTTGCTAAGGGTCTTGTAGAGTGCTGTCGGGTCCTGGAGTATTCTGTAGGGTTCCAGAGGGGCTCATAGGGTTCCGTTGAAATCTGTAGGCTTCCCTAGGGGACCGTGGAGTCCCATAGATTTCCGTAGGGACCTGTAGGGTTGTGTAAGTGCCCGCAGGGGTTGGTAGGAGCTTGTAGGGTGCCATAAGTTTCCAGAGGGTTGTGTAGGGTTCCGTAGGGGCCTGTGGTGTTCCCTAGGGGCCTGTAGAATCTCGTACAGTTCCGTAGGGTCCTGTAGGTTTCCATAAGCGCCCGCAGAGGTCTGAAGGGGCCCGTACTGTTCCGTAAGGATCCATAGGGTTCCGTAGAGCTTCGTAGGTTCCCTAGAAGCCTGTAGAGTACCGCAGGAGCCAGTAGTGTTCTGTAGGGGCCCGTAAGGTTCCTTCCGTAGGGGCTGGCAGTGTTCCGTAGGGGCCTGTAGGGTTGTGTAAGTGCCCGCAGCAGTCTGTAGGAGTCTGTGGGATTCAGTAAGGTTCTGGAGGGTTCTGCAGGGTTCTGTAGGGGCCCGTAGAGTTCCGTAGTGGCTGGTAAAGTTCCCTAGGGCCCAGTGGGGTTCTGTATGGACCTGTAGGGTTCTGTAGGGGCTGGCAGTGTTCCGTAGGGTCCTCTAGGGTTGAGTAAGTGCCCGCAGCAGTCTGTAGGAATCCGTGGGATTCTGTAAGGTTCTGGAGGGTTCTGCAGGGTTCCGTAGGGGCCCGTAGAGTTCCGTAGTGGCTGGTAACGTTCCCTAGGGCCCTGTACCGTTCCGTAACTGCCTGCAAGGGTCTTTAGGCTTCCGTAGGGGCTGGTAGGGTTCCATAAAGTTCCGTGGGTTCCTGCAGAGTTCTGCAAGTGCCCGCAAGGGCCTGTAGGGGCGCACAGTGTTTCTGTCAGGTTCCGTAGAGTTCCGTAGGGGCCATAGCTTTCCGTAGCGGCTGGTAGTATTCCGTAGGTGTCTGTAGGGTTTCGTAGGCACCTGCAGTGTTCTGGAGGAGCCCATAGGGTTTTAGTGAGGTTCCGTTGTGTTGCTAAGGGTCTTGTAGAGTGCTGTCGGGTCCTGGAGTATTCTGTAGGGTTCCAGAGGGGCTCGTAGGGTTCCGTTGAAATCTGTAGGCTTCCCTAGGGGCCCGTGGAGTCCCGTAGATTTCCGTAGGGACCTGTAGGGTTGTGTAAGTGCCTGCAGGGGTTGGTAGGAGCTTGTAGGGTGCCATAAGTTTCCAGAGGGTTGTGTAGGGTTCCGTAGGGGCCTGTGGTGTTCCCTAGGGGCCTGTAGAATCTCGTACGGTTCCGTAGGGGCCTGTGGTTTTCCCTAGGGGCCTGTAGAGTCTCGTACGGTTCCGTAGGGGCCTGTAGTGTTCCCTAGGGGCCTCTAGAGTCTCGTACAGTTCCGTAGGGTCCTGTAGGTTTCCATAAGCGCCCGCAGAGGTCTGAAGGGGCCCGTACTGTTCCGTAAGGATCCATAGGGGTCCGTAGAGCTTCGTAGGTTCCCTAGAGGCCTGTAGAGTACCGCAGGAGTCAGTAGTGTTCTGTAGGGGCCCGTAAGGTTCCTTCCATAGGGGCTGGCAGTGTTCCGTAGGGTCCTCTAGGGTTGAGTAAGTGCCCGCAGGAGTCTGTAGGAATCCGTGGGATTCTGTAAGGTTCTGGAGGGTTCTGCAGGGTTCCGTAGGGGCCCGTAGAGTTCCGTAGTGGCTGGTAAAGTTCCGTAGGGCCCTGTGGGGTTCTGTATGGACCTGTAGGGTTCCTTAGGGGCCTGCAGGGTTCTGTAAGTGTCCGCAGGTGTCTGTAGGGTTCTGTAGGGGTCTGTAGCGTTCCGTAGGCACCTGCAGTGTTCTGACGGAGCCCATAGGGTTTTAGTGAGGTTCCGTTGTGTTGCTAAGGGTCTTGTAGAGTGCTGTCGGGTCCTGGAGTATTCTGTAGGGTTCCAGAGGGGCTGGTAGGGTTCCGTTGAAATCTGTAGGCTTCCCTAGGGGCCCGTGGAGTCCCGTAGATTTCCGTAGGGACCTGTAGGGTTGTGTAAGTGCCCGCAGGGGTTGGTAGGAGCTTGTAGGGTGCCATAAGTTTCCAGAGGGTAGTGTAGGGTTCCGTAGGGGGCTGTGGTGTTCCCTAGGGGCCTGTAGAATCTCGTACGTTTCCGTAGGGGCCTGTGGTGTTCCCTAGGGGCCTGTAGAGTCTCGTACGGTTCCGTAGGGGCCTGTAGTGTTCCCTAGGGGCCTCTAGAGTCTCGTACAGTTCCGTAGGGTCCTGTAGGTTTCCATAAGCGCCCGCAGAGGTCTGAAGGGGCCCGTACTGTTCCGTAAGGATCCATAGGGCTCCGTAGAGCTTCGTAGGTGCCCTAGAAGCCTGTAGAGTACCGCAGGAGCCAGTAGTGTTCTGTAGGGGCCCGTAGGGTTCCTTCCATAGGGGCTGGCAGTGTTCTGTAGGGTCCTCTAGGGTTGAGTAAGTGCCCGCAGCAGTCTGTAGGAATCCGTGGGATTCTGTAAGGTTCTGGAGGGTTCTGCAGGGTTCTGTAGGGGCCGTAGAGTTCCGTAGTGGTTGGTAACATTCCCCAGGGCCCTGTACCGTTCCGTAACTGCCTGCAAGGGTCTTTAGGCTTCCGTAGGGGCTGGTAGGGTTCCATAAAGTTCCGTGGGTTCCTGCAGAGTTCTGCAAGTGCCTGCAAGGGCCTGTAGGGGCCCACAGTGTTTCTGTCAGGTTCCGTAGAGTTCCATAGGGGCCATAGGTTTCCGTAGTGGCTGGTAGTATTCCGTAGGGGTCTGTAGGGTTCCGTAGGCACCTGCAGTGTTCTGACGGAGCCCATAGGGTTTTAGTGAGGTTCCGTTGTGTTGCTAAGGGTCTTGTAGAGTGCTGTCGGGTCCTGGAGTATTCTGTAGGGTTCCAGAGGGGCTCATAGGGTTCCGTTGAAATCTGTAGGCTTCCCTAGGGGACCGTGGAGTCCCATAGATTTCCGTAGGGACCTGTAGGGTTGTGTAAGTGCCCGCAGGGGTTGGTAGGAGCTTGTAGGGTGCCATAAGTTTCCAGAGGGTTGTGTAGGGTTCCGTAGGGGCCTGTGGTGTTCCCTAGGGGCCTGTAGAATCTCGTACAGTTCCGTAGGGTCCTGTAGGTTTCCATAAGCGCCCGCAGAGGTCTGAAGGGGCCCGTACTGTTCCGTAAGGATCCATAGGGTTCCGTAGAGCTTCGTAGGTGCCCTAGAAGCCTGTAGAGTACCGCAGGAGCCAGTAGTGTTCTGTAGGGGCCCGTAAGGTTCCTTCCGTAGGGGCTGGCAGTGTTCCGTAGGGGCCTGTAGGGTTGTGTAAGTGCCCGCAGCAGTCTGTAGGAGTCTGTGGGATTCAGTAAGGTTCTGGAGGGTTCTGCAGGGTTCTGTAGGGGCCCGTAGAGTTCCGTAGTGGCTGGTAAAGTTCCGTAGGGCCCTGTGGGGTTCTGTATGGACCTGTAGGGTTCTGTAGGGGCTGGCAGTCTTCTCTAGGGTCCTCTAGGGTTGAGTAAGTGCCCGCAGCAGTCTGTAGGAATCCGTGGGATTCTGTAAGGTTCTGGAGGGTTCTGCAGGGTTCCGTAGGGGCCCGTAGAGTTCCGTAGTGGCTGGTAACGTTCCCTAGGGCCCTGTACCGTTCCGTAACTGCCTGCAAGGGTCTTTAGGCTTCCGTAGGGGCTGGTAGGGTTCCATAAAGTTCCGTGGGTTCCTGCAGAGTTCTGCAAGTGCCCGCAAGGGCCTGTAGGGGCGCACAGTGTTTCTGTCAGGTTCCGTAGAGTTCCGTAGGGGCCATAGCTTTCCGTAGCGGCTGGTAGTATTCCGTAGGTGTCTGTAGGGTTCCGTAGGCACCTGCAGTGTTCTGGAGGAGCCCATAGGGTTTTAGTGAGGTTCCGTTGTGTTGCTAAGGGTCTTGTAGAGTGCTGTCGGGTCCTGGAGTATTCTGTAGGGTTCCAGAGGGGCTCGTAGGGTTCCGTTGAAATCTGTAGGCTTCCCTAGGGGCCCGTGGAGTCCCGTAGATTTCCGTAGGGGCCTGTAGGGTTGTGTAAGTGCCCGCAGGGGTTGGTAGGAGCTTGTAGGGTGCCATAAGTTTCCAGAGGGTTGTGTAGGGTTCCGTAGGGGCCTGTGGTGTTCCCTAGGGGCCTGTAGAATCTCGTACGGTTCCGTAGGGGCCTGTGGTTTTCCCTAGGGGCCTGTAGAGTCTCGTACGGTTCCGTAGGGGCCTGTAGTGTTCCCTAGGGGCCTCTAGAGTCTCGTACAGTTCCGTAGGGTCCTGTAGGTTTCCATAAGCGCCCGCAGAGGTCTGAAGGGGCCCGTACTGTTCCGTAAGGATCCATAGGGGTCCGTAGAGCTTCGTAGGTTCCCTAGAGGCCTGTAGAGTACCGCAGGAGTCAGTAGTGTTCTGTAGGGGCCCGTAAGGTTCCTTCCATAGGGGCTGGCAGTGTTCCGTAGGGTCCTCTAGGGTTGAGTAAGTGCCCGCAGGAGTCTGTAGGAATCCGTGGGATTCTGTAAGGTTCTGGAGGGTTCTGCAGGGTTCCGTAGGGGCCCGTAGAGTTCCGTAGTGGCTGGTAAAGTTCCGTAGGGCCCTGTGGGGTTCTGTATGGACCTGTAGGGTTCCTTAGGGGCCTGCAGGGTTCTGTAAGTGTCCGCAGGTGTCTGTAGGGTTCTGTAGGGGTCTGTAGCGTTCCGTAGGCACCTGCAGTGTTCTGACGGAGCCCATAGGGTTTTAGTGAGGTTCCGTTGTGTTGCTAAGGGTCTTGTAGAGTGCTGTCGGGTCCTGGAGTATTCTGTAGGGTTCCAGAGGGGCTCGTAGGGTTCCGTTGAAATCTGTAGGCTTCCCTAGGGGCCCGTGGAGTCCCATAGATTTCCGTAGGGACCTGTAGGGTTGTGTAAGTGCCCGCAGGGGTTGGTAGGAGCTTGTAGGGTGCCATAAGTTTCCAGAGGGTTGTGTAGGGTTCCGTAGGGGCCTGTGGTGTTCCCTAGGGGCCTGTAGAGTCTCGTACAGTTCCGTAGGGTCCTGTAGGTTTCCATAAGCGCCCGCAGAGGTCTGAAGGGGCCCGTACTGTTCCGTAAGGATCCATAGGGTTCCGTAGAGCTTCGTAGGTTCCCTAGAAGCCTGTAGAGTACCGCAGGAGCCAGTAGTGTTCTGTAGGGGCCCGTAAGGTTCCTTCCGTAGGGGCTGGCAGTGTTCCGTAGGGGCCTGTAGGGTTGTGTAAGTGCCCGCAGCAGTCTGTAGGAGTCTGTGGGATTCTGTAAGGTTCTGGAGGGTTCTGCAGGGTTCTGTAGGGGCCCGTAGAGTTCCGTAGTGGCTGGTAAAGTTCCCTAGGGCCCAGTGGGGTTCTGTATGGACCTGTAGGGTTCTGTAGGGGCTGGCAGTCTTCTCTAGGGTCCTCTAGGGTTGAGTAAGTGCCCGCAGCAGTCTGTAGGAATCCGTGGGATTCTGTAAGGTTCTGGAGGGTTCTGCAGGGTTCCGTAGGGGCCCGTAGAGTTCCGTAGTGGCTGGTAACGTTCCCTAGGGCCCTGTACCGTTCCGTAACTGCCTGCAAGGGTCTTTAGGCTTCCGTAGGGGCTGGTAGGGTTCCATAAAGTTCCGTGGGTTCCTGCAGAGTTCTGCAAGTGCCCGCAAGGGCCTGTAGGGGCGCACAGTGTTTCTGTCAGGTTCCGTAGAGTTCCGTAGGGGCCATAGGTTTCCGTAGCGGCTGGTAGTATTCCGTAGGTGTCTGTAGGGTTCCGTAGGCACCTGCAGTGTTCTGGAGGAGCCCATAGGGTTTTAGTGAGGTTCCGTTGTGTTGCTAAGGGTCTTGTAGAGTGCTGTCGGGTCCTGGAGTATTCTGTAGGGTTCCAGAGGGGCTTGTAGGGTTCCGTTGAAATCTGTAGGCTTCCCTAGGGGCCCGTGGAGTCCCGTAGATTTCCGTAGGGACCTGTAGGGTTGTGTAAGTGCCCGCAGGGGTCGGTAGGAGCTTGTAGGGTGCCATAAGTTTCCAGAGGGTTGTGTAGGGTTCCGTAGGGGCCTGTGGTGTTCCCTAGGGGCCTGTAGAATCTCGTACGTTTCCGTAGGGGCCTGTGGTGTTCCCTAGGGGCCTGTAGAATCTCGTACGTTTCCGTAGGGGCCTGTAGTGTTCCCTAGGGGCCTCTAGAGTCTCGTACAGTTCCGTAGGGTCCTGTAGGTTTCCATAAGCGCCCGCAGAGGTCTGAAGGGGCCCGTACTGTTCCGTAAGGATCCATAGGGTTCCGTAGAGCTTCGTAGGTTCCCTAGAAGCCTGTAGAGTACCGCAGGAGCCAGTAGTGTTCTGTAGGGGCCCGTAAGGTTCCTTCCATAGAGGCTGGCAGTGTTCCAGAGTGGCCTGTAGGGTTGTTTAAGTGCCCGCAGCAGTCTGTAGGAGTCTGTGGGATTCTGTAAGGTTCTGGAGGGTTCTGCAGGGTTCTGTAGGGGCCCGTAGAGTTCCGTAGTGGCTGGTAAAGTTCCGTAGGGCCCTGTGGGGTTCTGTATGGACCTGTAGGGTTCTGTAGGGGCCTGCAGGCTTCTGTAAGTGCCCGCAGGTGTCTGTAGGGTTCCGTAGGGGTCTGTAGGGTTCCGTAGGCACCTGCAGTGTTCTGACGGAGCCCATAGGGTTTTAGTGAGGTTCCGTTGTGTTGCTAAGGGTCTTGTAGAGTGCTGTCGGGTCCTGGAGTATTCTGTAGGGTTCCAGAGGGGTTCGTAGGGTTCCGTTGAAATCTGTAGGCTTCCCTAGGGGCCCGTGGAGTCCCGTAGATTTCCGTAGGGACCTGTAGGGTTGTGTAAGTGCCCGCAGGGGTTGGTAGGAGCTTGTAGGGTGCCATAAGTTTCCAGAGGGTTGTGTAGGGTTCCGTAGGGGCCTGTGGTGTTCCCTAGGGGCCTCTAGAGTCTCGTACAGTTCCGTAGGGTCCTGTAGGTTTCCATAAGCGCCCGCAGAGGTCTGAAGGGGCCCGTACTGTTCCATAAGGATCCATAGGGTTCCGTAGAGCTTCGTAGGTGCCCTAGAAGCCTGTAGAGTACCGCAGGAGCCAGTAGTGTTCTGTAGGGGCCCGTAGGGTTCCTTCCATAGGGGCTGGCAGTGTTCCGTAGGGTCCTCTAGGGTTGAGTAAGTGCCCGCAGCAGTCTGTAGGAATCCGTGGGATTCTGTAAGGTTCTGGAGGGTTCTGCAGGGTTCCGTAGGGGCCCGTAGAGTTCCGTAGTGGCTGGTAACGTTCCCTAGGGCCCTGTACCGTTCCGTAACTGCCTGCAAGGGTCTTTAGGCTTCCGTAGGGGCTGGTAGGGTTCCATAAAGTTCCGTGGGTTCCTGCAGAGTTCTGCAAGTGCCCGCAAGGGCCTGTAGGGGCGCACAGTGTTTCTGTCAGGTTCCGTAGAGTTCCGTAGGGGCCATAGCTTTCCATAGCGGCTGGTAGCATTCCGTAGGGGTCTGTAGGGTTTCGTAGGCACCTGCAGTGTTCTGGAGGAGCCCATAGGGTTTTAGTGAGGTTCCGTTGTGTTGCTAAGGGTCTTGTAGAGTGCTGTCGGGTCCTGGAGTATTCTGTAGGGTTCCAGAGGGGCTGGTAGGGTTCCGTTGAAATCTGTAGGCTTCCCTAGGGGCCCGTGGAGTCCCGTAGATTTCCGTAGGGACCTGTAGGGTTGTGTAAGTGCCCGCAGGGGTTGGTAGGAGCTTGTAGGGTGCCATAAGTTTCCAGAGGGTAGTGTAGGGTTCCGTAGGGGGCTGTGGTGTTCCCTAGGGGCCTGTAGAATCTCGTACGTTTCCGTAGGGGCCTGTGGTGTTCCCTAGGGGCCTGTAGAGTCTCGTACGGTTCCGTAGGGGCCTGTAGTGTTCCCTAGGGGCCTCTAGAGTCTCGTACAGTTCCGTAGGGTCCTGTAGGTTTCCATAAGCGCCCGCAGAGGTCTGAAGGGGCCCGTACTGTTCCGTAAGGATCCATAGGGCTCCGTAGAGCTTCGTAGGTGCCCTAGAAGCCTGTAGAGTACCGCAGGAGCCAGTAGTGTTCTGTAGGGGCCCGTAGGGTTCCTTCCATAGGGGCTGGCAGTGTTCTGTAGGGTCCTCTAGGGTTGAGTAAGTGCCCGCAGGAGTCTGTAGGAATCCGTGGGATTCTGTAAGGTTCTGGAGGGTTCTGCAGGGTTCTGTAGGGGCCGTAGAGTTCCGTAGTGGTTGGTAACATTCCCCAGGGCCCTGTACCGTTCCGTAACTGCCTGCAAGGGTCTTTAGGCTTCCGTAGGGGCTGGTAGGGTTCCATAAAGTTCCGTGGGTTCCTGCAGAGTTCTGCAAGTGCCTGCAAGGGCCTGTAGGGGCCCACAGTGTTTCTGTCAGGTTCCGTAGAGTTCCATAGGGGCCATAGGTTTCCGTAGTGGCTGGTAGTATTCCGTAGGGGTCTGTAGGGTTCCGTAGGCACCTGCAGTGTTCTGACGGAGCCCATAGGGTTTTAGTGAGGTTCCGTTGTGTTGCTAAGGGTCTTGTAGAGTGCTGTCGGGTCCTGGAGTATTCTGTAGGGTTCCAGAGGGGCTCGTAGGGTTCCGTTGAAATCTGTAGGCTTCCCTAGGGGACCGTGGAGTCCCATAGATTTCCGTAGGGACCTGTAGGGTTGTGTAAGTGCCCGCAGGGGTTGGTAGGAGCTTGTAGGGTGCCATAAGTTTCCAGAGGGTTGTGTAGGGTTCCGTAGGGGCCTGTGGTGTTCCCTAGGGGCCTGTAGAATCTCGTACAGTTCCGTAGGGTCCTGTAGGTTTCCATAAGCGCCCGCAGAGGTCTGAAGGGGCCCGTACTGTTCCGTAAGGATCCATAGGGTTCCGTAGAGCTTCGTAGGTTCCCTAGAAGCCTGTAGAGTACCGCAGGAGCCAGTAGTGTTCTGTAGGGGCCCGTAAGGTTCCTTCCGTAGGGGCTGGCAGTGTTCCGTAGGGGCCTGTAGGGTTGTGTAAGTGCCCGCAGCAGTCTGTAGGAGTCTGTGGGATTCTGTAAGGTTCTGGAGGGTTCTGCAGGGTTCTGTAGGGGCCCGTAGAGTTCCGTAGTGGCTGGTAAAGTTCCGTAGGGCCCTGTGGGGTTCTGTATGGACCTGTAGGGTTCTGTAGGGGCTGGCAGTCTTCTCTAGGGTCCTCTAGGGTTGAGTAAGTGCCCGCAGCAGTCTGTAGGAATCCGTGGGATTCTGTAAGGTTCTGGAGGGTTCTGCAGGGTTCCGTAGGGGCCCGTAGAGTTCCGTAGTGGCTGGTAACGTTCCCTAGGGCCCTGTACCGTTCCGTAACTGCCTGCAAGGGTCTTTAGGCTTCCGTAGGGGCTGGTAGGGTTCCATAAAGTTCCGTGGGTTCCTGCAGAGTTCTGCAAGTGCCCGCAAGGGCCTGTAGGGGCGCACAGTGTTTCTGTCAGGTTCCGTAGAGTTCCGTAGGGGCCATAGGTTTCCGTAGCGGCTGGTAGTATTCCGTAGGTGTCTGTAGGGTTCCGTAGGCACCTGCAGTGTTCTGGAGGAGCCCATAGGGTTTTAGTGAGGTTCCGTTGTGTTGCTAAGGGTCTTGTAGAGTGCTGTCGGGTCCTGGAGTATTCTGTAGGGTTCCAGAGGGCCTCGTAGGGTTCCATCGAAATCTATAGGGTTCCCTAGGGGCCCGTGGAGTCCCGTAGATTTCCGTAGGGACCTGTAGGGTTGTGTAAGTGCCCGCAGGGGTTGGTAGGAGCTTGTAGGGTGCCATAAGTTTCCAGAGGGTTGTGTAGGGTTCCGTAGGGGCCTGTGGTGTTCCCTAGGGGCCTGTAGAGTCTCGTACGGTTCCGTAGGGGCCTGTGGTGTTCCCTAGGGGCCTGTAGAGTCTCGTACAGTTCCGTAGGGTCCTGTAGGTTTCCATAAGTGCCCGCAGAGGTCTGAAGGGGCCCGTACTGTTCCGTAAGGCTCCATAGGGTTCCGTAGAGCTTCGTAGGTTCCCTAGAAGCCTGTAGAGTACCGCAGGAGCCAGTAGTGTTCTGTAGGGGCCCGTAGGGTTCCTTCCATAGGGGCTGGCAGTGTTCCGTAGGGTCCTCTAGGGTTGAGTAAGTGCCTGCAGGAGTCTGTAGGAATCCGTGGGATTCTGTAAGGTTCCGGAGGGTTCTGCAGGGTTCCGTAGGGGCCCGTAGAGTTCCGTAGTGGCTGGTAAAGTTCCGTAGGGCCCTGTGGGGTTCTGTATGGACCTGTAGGCTTCCGTAGGGGCCTGCAGTGTTCTGTAAGTGCCCGTAGGTGTCTGTACGGGTCTGTAGGTTTCCGTAGGCGCCTACAGTGTTCTGTAGGAACCCATAGGGTTTTAGTGAGGTTCCGTTGTGTTGCTAAGGGTCTTGTAGAGTGCTGTCGGGTCCTGGAGTATTCTGTAGGGTTCCAGAGGGGCTCGTAGGGTTCCATCGAAATCTATAGGGTTCCCTAGGGGCCCATAGAGTCCCGTAGATTTCCGTAGGGACCTGTAGGGTTGTGTAAGTGCCGGCAGAAGTCTGTAGGAATCCGTGGGATTCTGTAAGGTTCCGGAGGGTTCTGCAGGGTTCCGTAGGGGCCCGTAGAGTTCCGTAGTGGCTGGTAAAGTTCCGTAGGGCCCTGTGGGGTTCTGTATGGACCTGTAGGGTTCCGTAGGGGCCTGCAGGGTTCCGTAAGTGCCCGCAGGTGTCTGTAGGGTTCCGTAGGGGTCTGTAGGGTTCCGTAGGCACCTGCAGTGTTCTGTAGGAGCCCATAGGGTTTTAGTGAGGTTCCGATGTGTTGCTAAGGGTCTTGTAGAGTGCTGTCGGGTCCTGGAGTATTCTGTAGGGTTCCAGAGGGGCTTGTAGGGTTCCGTTGAAATCTGTAGGCTTCCCTAGGGGCCCGTGGAGTCCCGTAGATTTCCGTAGGGACCTGTAGGGTTGTGTAAGTGCCCGCAGGGGTCGGTAGGAGCTTGTAGGGTGCCATAAGTTTCCAGAGGGTTGTGTAGGGTTCCGTAGGGGCCTGTGGTGTTCCCTAGGGGCCTGTAGAATCTCGTACGTTTCCGTAGGGGCCTGTGGTGTTCCCTAGGGGCCTGTAGAATCTCGTACGTTTCCGTAGGGGCCTGTAGTGTTCCCTAGGGGCCTCTAGAATCTCGTACAGTTCCGTAGGGTCCTGTAGGTTTCCATAAGCGCCCGCAGAGGTCTGAAGGGGCCCGTACTGTTCCGTAAGGATCCATAGGGTTCCGTAGAGCTTCGTAGGTTCCCTAGAAGCCTGTAGAGTACCACAGGAGCCAGTAGTGTTCTGTAGGGGCCCATAAGGTTCCTTCCATAGAGGCTGGCAGTGTTCCGGAGTGGCCTGTAGGGTTGTTTAAGTGCCCGCAGCAGTCTGTAGGAGTCTGTGGGATTCTGTAAGGTTCTGGAGGGTTCTGCAGGGTTCTGTAGGGGCCCGTAGAGTTCCGTAGTGGCTGGTAAAGTTCCGTAGGGCCCTGTGGGGTTCTGTATGGACCTGTAGGGTTCTGTAGGGGCCTGCAGGCTTCTGTAAGTGCCCGCAGGTGTCTGTAGGGTTCCGTAGGGGTCTGTAGGGTTCCGTAGGCACCTGCAGTGTTCTGACGGAGCCCATAGGGTTTTAGTGAGGTTCCGTTGTGTTGCTAAGGGTCTTGTAGAGTGCTGTCGGGTCCTGGAGTATTCTGTAGGGTTCCAGAGGGGCTCGTAGGGTTCCGTTGAAATCTGTAGGCTTCCCTAGGGGCCCGTGGAGTCCCGTAGATTTCCGTAGGGACCTGTAGGGTTGTGTAAGTGCCCGCAGGGGTTGGTAGGAGCTTGTAGGGTGCCATAAGTTTCCAGAGGGTTGTGTAGGGTTCCGTAGGGGCCTGTGGTGTTCCCTAGGGGCCTGTAGAGTCTCGTACGGTTCCGTAGGGTCCTGTAGGTTTCCATAAGCGCCCGCAGAGGTCTGAAGGGGCCCGTACTGTTCCATAAGGATCCATAGGGTTCCGTAGAGCTTCGTAGGTGCCCTAGAAGCCTGTAGAGTACCGCAGGAGCCAGTAGTGTTCTGTAGGGGCCCGTAGGGTTCCTTCCATAGGGGCTGGCAGTGTTCCGTAGGGTCCTCTAGGGTTGAGTAAGTGCCCGCAGCAGTCTGTAGGAATCCGTGGGATTCTGTAAGGTTCTGGAGGGTTCTGCAGGGTTCCGTAGGGGCCCGTAGAGTTCCATAGTGGCTGGTAACGTTCCCTAGGGCCCTGTACCGTTCCGTAACTGCCTGCAAGGGTCTTTAGGCTTCCGTAGGGGCTGGTAGGGTTCCATAAAGTTCCGTGGGTTCCTGCAGAGTTCTGCAAGTGCCCGCAAGGGCCTGTAGGGGCGCACAGTGTTTCTGTCAGGTTCCGTAGAGTTCCGTAGGGGCCATAGCTTTCCATAGCGGCTGGTAGCATTCCGTAGGGGTCTGTAGGGTTTCGTAGGCACCTGCAGTGTTCTGGAGGAGCCCATAGGGTTTTAGTGAGGTTCCGTTGTGTTGCTAAGGGTCTTGTAGAGTGCTGTCGGGTCCTGGAGTATTCTGTAGGGTTCCAGAGGGCCTCATAGGGTTCCATCGAAATCTATAGGGTTCCCTAGGGGCCCGTGGAGTCCCGTAGATTTCCGTAGGGACCTGTAGGGTTGTGTAAGTGCCCGCAGGGGTTGGTAGGAGCTTGTAGGGTGCCATAAGTTTCCAGAGGGTAGTGTAGGGTTCCGTAGGGGGCTGTGGTGTTCCCTAGGGGCCTGTAGAATCTCGTACGTTTCCGTAGGGGCCTGTGGTGTTCCCTAGGGGCCTGTAGAGTCTCGTACGGTTCCGTAGGGGCCTGTAGTGTTCCCTAGGGGCCTCTAGAGTCTCGTACAGTTCCGTAGGGTCCTGTAGGTTTCCATAAGCGCCCGCAGAGGTCTGAAGGGGCCCGTACTGTTCCGTAAGGATCCATAGGGCTCCGTAGAGCTTCGTAGGTGCCCTAGAAGCCTGTAGAGTACCGCAGGAGCCAGTAGTGTTCTGTAGGGGCCCGTAGGGTTCCTTCCATAGGGGCTGGCAGTGTTCTGTAGGGTCCTCTAGGGTTGAGTAAGTGCCCGCAGGAGTCTGTAGGAATCCGTGGGATTCTGTAAGGTTCTGGAGGGTTCTGCAGGGTTCTGTAGGGGCCGTAGAGTTCCGTAGTGGTTGGTAACATTCCCCAGGGCCCTGTACCGTTCCGTAACTGCCTGCAAGGGTCTTTAGGCTTCCGTAGGGGCTGGTAGGGTTCCATAAAGTTCCGTGGGTTCCTGCAGAGTTCTGCAAGTGCCTGCAAGGGCCTGTAGGGGCCCACAGTGTTTCTGTCAGGTTCCGTAGAGTTCCATAGGGGCCATAGGTTTCCGTAGTGGCTGGTAGTATTCCGTAGGGGTCTGTAGGGTTCCGTAGGCACCTGCAGTGTTCTGACGGAGCCCATAGGGTTTTAGTGAGGTTCCGTTGTGTTGCTAAGGGTCTTGTAGAGTGCTGTCGGGTCCTGGAGTATTCTGTAGGGTTCCAGAGGGGCTGGTAGGGTTCCGTTGAAATCTGTAGGCTTCCCTAGGGGCCCGTGGAGTCCCGTAGATTTCCGTAGGGACCTGTAGGGTTGTGTAAGTGCCCGCAGGGGTTGGTAGGAGCTTGTAGGGTGCCATAAGTTTCCAGAGGGTAGTGTAGGGTTCCGTAGGGGGCTGTGGTGTTCCCTAGGGGCCTGTAGAATCTCGTACGTTTCCGTAGGGGCCTGTGGTGTTCCCTAGGGGCCTGTAGAGTCTCGTACGGTTCCGTAGGGGCCTGTAGTGTTCCCTAGGGGCCTCTAGAGTCTCGTACAGTTCCGTAGGGTCCTGTAGGTTTCCATAAGCGCCCGCAGAGGTCTGAAGGGGCCCGTACTGTTCCGTAAGGATCCATAGGGCTCCGTAGAGCTTCGTAGGTGCCCTAGAAGCCTGTAGAGTACCGCAGGAGCCAGTAGTGTTCTGTAGGGGCCCGTAGGGTTCCTTCCATAGGGGCTGGCAGTGTTCTGTAGGGTCCTCTAGGGTTGAGTAAGTGCCCGCAGGAGTCTGTAGGAATCCGTGGGATTCTGTAAGGTTCTGGAGGGTTCTGCAGGGTTCTGTAGGGGCCGTAGAGTTCCGTAGTGGTTGGTAACATTCCCCAGGGCCCTGTACCGTTCCGTAACTGCCTGCAAGGGTCTTTAGGCTTCCGTAGGGGCTGGTAGGGTTCCATAAAGTTCCGTGGGTTCCTGCAGAGTTCTGCAAGTGCCTGCAAGGGCCTGTAGGGGCCCACAGTGTTTCTGTCAGGTTCCGTAGAGTTCCATAGGGGCCATAGGTTTCCGTAGTGGCTGGTAGTATTCCGTAGGGGTCTGTAGGGTTCCGTAGGCACCTGCAGTGTTCTGACGGAGCCCATAGGGTTTTAGTGAGGTTCCGTTGTGTTGCTAAGGGTCTTGTAGAGTGCTGTCGGGTCCTGGAGTATTCTGTAGGGTTCCAGAGGGGCTCGTAGGGTTCCGTTGAAATCTGTAGGCTTCCCTAGGGGACCGTGGAGTCCCATAGATTTCCGTAGGGACCTGTAGGGTTGTGTAAGTGCCCGCAGGGGTTGGTAGGAGCTTGTAGGGTGCCATAAGTTTCCAGAGGGTTGTGTAGGGTTCCGTAGGGGCCTGTGGTGTTCCCTAGGGGCCTGTAGAGTCTCGTACAGTTCCGTAGGGTCCTGTAGGTTTCCATAAGCGCCCGCAGAGGTCTGAAGGGGCCCGTACTGTTCCGTAAGGATCCATAGGGTTCCGTAGAGCTTCGTAGGTTCCCTAGAAGCCTGTAGAGTACCGCAGGAGCCAGTAGTGTTCTGTAGGGGCCCGTAAGGTTCCTTCCGTAGGGGCTGGCAGTGTTCCGTAGGGGCCTGTAGGGTTGTGTAAGTGCCCGCAGCAGTCTGTAGGAGTCTGTGGGATTCTGTAAGGTTCTGGAGGGTTCTGCAGGGTTCTGTAGGGGCCCGTAGAGTTCCGTAGTGGCTGGTAAAGTTCCGTAGGGCCCTGTGGGGTTCTGTATGGACCTGTAGGGTTCTGTAGGGGCTGGCAGTCTTCTCTAGGGTCCTCTAGGGTTGAGTAAGTGCCCGCAGCAGTCTGTAGGAATCCGTGGGATTCTGTAAGGTTCTGGAGGGTTCTGCAGGGTTCCGTAGGGGCCCGTAGAGTTCCGTAGTGGCTGGTAACGTTCCCTAGGGCCCTGTACCGTTCCGTAACTGCCTGCAAGGGTCTTTAGGCTTCCGTAGGGGCTGGTAGGGTTCCATAAAGTTCCGTGGGTTCCTGCAGAGTTCTGCAAGTGCCCGCAAGGGCCTGTAGGGGCGCACAGTGTTTCTGTCAGGTTCCGTAGAGTTCCGTAGGGGCCATAGCTTTCCGTAGCGGCTCGTAGTATTCCGTAGGTGTCTGTAGGGTTCCGTAGGCACCTGCAGTGTTCTGGAGGAGCCCATAGGGTTTTAGTGAGGTTCCGTTGTGTTGCTAAGGGTCTTGTAGAGTGCTGTCGGGTCCTGGAGTATTCTGTAGGGTTCCAGAGGGGCTCGTAGGGTTCCGTTGAAATCTGTAGGCTTCCCTAGGGGCCCGTGGAGTCCCGTAGATTTCCGTAGGGACCTGTAGGGTTGTGTAAGTGCCCGCAGAAGTCTGTAGGAGTCTGTGGGATTCTGTAAGGTTCCGGAGGGTTCTGCAGGGTTCCGTAGGGGCCCGTAGAGTTCCGTAGTGGCTGGTAAAGTTCCGTAGGGCCCTGTGGGGTTCTGTATGGACCTGTAGGGTTCCGTAGGGGCCTGCAGGGTTCCGTAAGTGCCCGCAGGTGTCTGTAGGGTTCCGTAGGGGTCTGTAGGGTTCCGTAGGCACCTGCAGTGTTCTGTAGGAGCCCATAGGGTTTTAGTGAGGTTCCGTTGTGTTGCTAAGGGTCTTGTAGAGTGCTGTCGGGTCCTGGAGTATTCTGTAGGGTTCCAGAGGGCCTCATAGGGTTCCATCGAAATCTATAGGGTTCCCTAGGGGCCCATAGAGTCCCGTAGATTTCCGTAGGGACCTGTAGGGTTGTGTAAGTGCTCGCAGGGGTTGGTAGGAGCTTGTAGGGTTCCATAAGTTTCCAGAGGGTTGTGTAGGGTTCCGTAGGGGCCTGTGGTGTTCCCTAGGGGCCTGTAGAGTCTCGTACGGTTCCGTAGGGGCCTGTGGTGTTCCCTAGGGGCCTGTAGAGTCTCGTACAGTTCCGTAGGGTCCTGTAGGTTTCCATAAGTGCCCGCAGAGGTCTGAAGGGGCCCGTACTGTTCCGTAAGGCTCCATAGGGCTCCGTAGAGCTTCGTAGGTTCCCTAGAGGCCTCTGGAGTACCGCAGGAGCCAGTAGTGTTCTGTAGGGGCCCGTAGGGTTCCTTCCATAGGGGCTGGCAGTGTTCCGTAGGGGCCTGTAGGGTTGTTTAAGTGCCCGCAGAAGTCTGTAGGAGTCTGTGGGATTCTGTAAGGTTCCGGAGGGTTCTGCAGGGTTCCGTAGGGGCCCGTAGAGTTCCGTAGTGGCTGGTAAAGTTCCGTAGGGCCCTGTGGGGTTCTGTATGGACCTGTAGGGTTCCGTAGGGGCCTGCAGGGTTCCGTAAGTGCCCGCAGGTGTCTGTAGGGTTCCGTAGGGGTCTGTAGGGTTCCGTAGGCACCTGCAGTGTTCTGTAGGAGCCCATAGGGTTTTAGTGAGGTTCCGTTGTGTTGCTAAGGGTCTTGTAGAGTGCTGTCGGGTCCTGGAGTATTCTGTAGGGTTCCAGAGGGCCTCATAGGGTTCCATCGAAATCTATAGGGTTCCCTAGGGGCCCGTGGAGTCCCATAGATTTACGTAGGGGCCTGTAGGGTTGTGTAAGTGCCCGCAGGGGTTGGTAGGAGCTTGTAGGGTGCCATATGTTTCCGGAGGGTTGTGTAGGGTTCCGTAGGGGCCTGTGGTGTTCCCTAGGGGCCTGTAGAGTCTCGTACAGTTCCGTAGGGTCCTGTAGGTTTCCATAAGCGCCCGCAGAGGTCTGAAGGGGCCCGTACTGTTCCGTAAGGATCCATAGGGCTCCGTAGAGCTTTGTAGGTTCCCTAGAGGCCTCTGGAGTACCGCAGGAGCCAGTAGTGTTCTGTAGGGACCCGTAGGGTTCCTTCCATAGGAGCTGGCAGTGTTCCGTAGGGTCCTCTAGGGTTGAGTAAGTGCCCGCAGGAGTCTGTAGGAATCCGTGGGATTCTGTAAGGTTCTGGAGGGTTCTGCAGGGTTCCGTAGGGGCCCGTAGAGTTCCGTAGTGGCTGGTAAAGTTCCCTAGGGCCCTGTACCGTTCCGTAACTGCCTGCAAGGGTCTTTAGGCTTCCGTAGGGGCTGGTAGGGTTCCATAAAGTTCCGTGGGTTCCTGCAGAGTTCTGCAAGTGCCCGCAAGGGCCTGTAGGGGCCCACAGTGTTTCTGCCAGGTTCCGTAGAGTTCCGTAGGGGCCATATTTTTCTGTAGTGGCTGGTAGTATTCTGTAGGGGTCTGTGGGTTTCCGTAGGCGCCTACAGTGTTCTGTAGGAGCCCATAGGGTTTTAGTGAGGTTCCGTTGTGTTGCTAAGGGTCTTGTAGAGTGCTGTCGGGTCCTGGAGTATTCTGTAGGGTTCCAGAGGGCCTCGTAGGGTTCCATCGAAATCTATAGGGTTCCCTAGGGGCCCATAGAGTCCCGTAGATTTCCGTAGGGACCTGTAGGGTTGTGTAAGTGCCCGCAGAAGTCTGTAGGAGTCTGTGGGATTCTGTAAGGTTCCGGAGGGTTCTGCAGGGTTCCGTAGGGGCCCGTAGAGTTCCGTAGTGGCTGGTAAAGTTCCGTAGGGCCCTGTGGGGTTCTGTATGGACCTGTAGGGTTCCGTAGGGGCCTGCAGGGTTCTGTAAGTGCCCGTAGGTGTCTGTACGGGTCTGTAGGGTTCCGTAGGCACCTGCAGTGTTCTGTAGGAGCCCATAGGGTTTTAGTGAGGTTCCGTTGTGTTGCTAAGGGTCTTGTAGAGTGCTGTCGGGTCCTGGAGTATTCTGTAGGGTTCCAGAGGGCCTCGTAGGGTTCCATCGAAATCTATAGGGTTCCCTAGGGGCCCATAGAGTCCTGTAGATTTCCGTAGGGACCTGTAGGGTTGTGTAAGTGCCCGCAGGGGTTGGTAGGAGCTTGTAGGGTTCCATAAGTTTCCAGAGGGTTGTGTAGGGTTCCGTAGGGGCCTGTGGTGTTCCCTAGGGGCCTGTAGAGTCTCGTACGGTTCCGTAGGGGCCTGTGGTGTTCCCTAGGGGCCTGTAGAGTCTCGTACAGTTCCGTAGGGTCCTGTAGGTTTCCATAAGTGCCCGCAGAGGTCTGAAGGGGCCCGTACTGTTCCGTAAGGATCCATAGGGCTCCGTAGAGCTTCGTAGGTTCCCTAGAGGCCTCTGGAGTACTGCAGGAGCCAGTAGTGTTCTGTAGGGGCCCGTAGGGTTCCTTCCATAGGGGCTGGCAGTGTTCCGTACGGTCCTCTAGGGTTGAGTAAGTGCCCGCAGGAGTCTGTAGGAATCCGTGGGATTCTGTAAGGTTCTGGAGGGTTCTGCAGGGTTCTGTAGGGGCCCGTAGAGTTCCGTAGTGGCTGGTAAAGTTCCGTAGGGCCCTGTGGGGTTCTGTATGGACCTGTAGGGTTCCGTAGGGGCCTGCAGGGTTCCGTAAGTGCCCGCAGGTGTCTGTAGGGTTCCGTAGGGGTCTGTAGGGTTCCGTAGGCACCTGCAGTGTTCTGTAGGAGCCCATAGGGTTTTAGTGAGGTTCCGTTGTGTTGCTAAGGGTCTTGTAGAGTGCTGTCGGGTCCTGGAGTATTCTGTAGGGTTCCAGAGGGCCTCGTAGGGTTCCATCGAAATCTATAGGGTTCCCTAGGGGCCCATAGAGTCCCGTAGATTTCCGTAGGGACCTGTAGGGTTGTGTAAGTGCTCGCAGGGGTTGGTAGGAGCTTGTAGGGTTCCATAAGTTTCCAGAGGGTTGTGTAGGGTTCCGTAGGGGCCTGTGGTGTTCCCTAGGGGCCTGTAGAGTCTCGTACGGTTCCGTAGGGGCCTGTGGTGTTCCCTAGG
>NW_027414660.1:0-14000 GCF_964106895.1 Numenius arquata | reverse complement strand
CCTGGGACCGGCAGCCGCTGACTGGCTTTGGACAGGAGCTGCTGTGGCTGAAGCTGAAGAGGCCAGGAAAAGGGGGAAGCAGCTGGGGAGTGAGATGAAGGTGATTGAGCCAGAAGGCGCCTCTGGCTGCAGAGAGAGGAGAGAGCCTGTGTTTCTGGGTGGGGAAGGATCCCTCTGAGCCGTCTTCAGCAGAGCAGATGGCCGGCATGCGCCGCAGAGTCTGTATGTCCAAGGTGAGGCTATGGCCCCGGGGAGGGGGGTGTGTGCCCCTGGGACTGTGCATCCAGGGAGTCCCGTATGGTGTGAGCTGTAAGACCCCACTGCCTTCCCTTAGGTGGAGACAGTCAAGCCATTGGAGCTGCAGAAGAAGAAGGGAGGAGGAGGAGGAGAGAGAGAAAGAGTCAAAGAAGCGCCTGAACTGGAAAATTCCATGGGTGGTGCCAAAAGCAGGAGCTGGGGTGAGTCCCAGGCCCTTAGGGCCATGTCCCACTCGTCTGGAGCGTCTGTTGGCTGTGGTCTTCGCCAGCCTTCACGGAAGAAGGAAGCTCTGCGAGTATGAGGTATGTCTGCGATGTGCGTCTGCGTTTTTCCTAAGTTCCTTGTAGTGTGGACTTTGAAGTTAACATAAATAAGTTCTGTTCTGGAGCACGTTATGCTCATGCATAATCTTACCTTTCTGTGTGCTAAATGGTAAATGATGGTGTGAAAATAATTTTGTGCTAAAAGAGGGAGAAACTCTTTGTAAGAGTTCAGGTGTTCAGAAGCAGCAGACTTTGTTTCATGATAAAAGCTTTATGCTTTTCCAGTCAATATATTTTAAAAACACCTTATAGTTGTACTCAAAAACCTTACTGAGATACTGGCATCTGTCCTAAAAGCAATCGCGGTCAAAGAAGAGACATGGACAAACTGGCGCCGCTTCTGCCTGTTTTCCAGGCTTTGCCACGAAGCATCAGCAGCCTCGTCAGTGGTGGCGGCCAGTCCCGGTGTGGTTTTTGTGAGTTGGGGCTTCCAGTAATGTCCTTTGTCCATAACCTAAGAAGGAAGTTAATGTCCTTCCAAAGGCCCGAGCACGGCACCTCTTCCAACGGCCGATGGCATGGCCGGCCTTTGGGCTCTGGGTCCCCCGTAACAGTGGGGACACGGCCAAACCCTGTTCCTCTGCGTGTTCGGCACAGCCAAAGGCCTTGGCTGGTCCCCTGGTCGTTTTTGGTAGCCTGATGGATTGCGGCACCGGGGATTGGATTTCCCTTCGCCAAAAGTACAGCCGTTTGGGGAATCTCTTACCTTCCTGTTTTTTTCTATCATAAAGGAGACTTTAAAAAAAGAGTTAAAGTTTTATAACGTACAAACTGATTTGCAGGCTTTAAATGGCAACCGTCCACCGGCTGTAGCCTACAGCGTCTTAGGTGTTCCTAAGCGGTGAGGTATTTGTTCTAAATCTTTGAAAACAGGGGCGACTGAAGGTAACGGGTTTTCTTTCTGTTTTGTTTCCCCCCCTGTGCTCTTTAGGCGGAGTGCTCTGAAGAACTTGATTTCTGCCTGGCTTTCAGCGGCGCGTTTCCCCGGCAGTGCGGTAGCATCTCTCTCGGGTAGTGCTGCCGGCCAGATGTCCCTCCTCCTTGGGTAGGAGAGAAAGCAGCCCCCGGTCAAATGACAACTGTGCGTTCTGGAGACGGAGAGCGCAACGGTGGGGGTTCAGGGCTGTGCCAGTTGAATTAGCGCCGAAGAAAAAGTCTGAGGCTTTTCTAGTGTGAGTATTTTTCTTGGCCATATCTAAACGCGCGCAGAGCTTTCCAGCGGCAGGGAAAGGGAAGGGAGGAGGCGCTTCCCCCCAGCGGGCGGAGGGTTTGTTACGCTGTTAGGCTGAGAAGGTGTTGCAAGTGGCACGGGTCAGTCTGAATAGGGACCTGAAGCGTCGGGATGGCTCCGGCTTTGGCAGGCTGTGCCGTCTTTGGAGCGGAGCTGTTTCCCCGCAATCCTCCTGTAGCTCAGCTCCTGTCCTGTCCCTCGGCCGGAGGGAATTCCTCTACTCTCTTCGGTGCTCTTTCGTTTGATGATGCTGAACTCCGGTTGGGGTTTGTTGTTTGTTTTGCAGGTGCCTCGTTGTCCACGTCTCGTGCTGCTCGACAGATGCCCCAGCCCGGGTTTGCAGCCGGTGGTGGAGCCGCCTGAGGGGAAGGGGCCAGCCCTGGGTCTGGTCGTTCAGTGCATTTTTTGGGGCGAATTAAAAAAAAATGGGGGGGGTGTGTGGGGGGGGTGTGTGTGTGATGATGTCATTTGGGGCAGCCGGATGTCAGCAGGGGAGCGACGGTGTGGCGGAGGAGCAGGTGAGTGGGGGTTAAGTGGGGTTCCCCCCAGAAGAGGGTGGGTCACGGCCCCCAAATGCCTGAAAATTTGGTGCGGGGGAGGTGGTTGGGGTTTTGGGCGGTGGTGTTTAAAAAATGTTAAAAGCTGTATATGCGGGGTGAGGCATTGGAGTAGAGAACAATCTCTCATTTTTCTGTGTGTTGAAAAATAATATTCCCTTATGTATATAAAAGAAGTTCAAACTACCAACCCATATCTCCAAGGATTCTGTATTATTTAATGGAGTTTAGATGACGAAAAGATTTTTAAAAGATTTATTTATAAAGAGAGATTGGAGCGTCAAAACGCATGTCTGGTCAGCTCAGTAGTCTAATTGGATGTTGTCTATCGTGCGTGTTAATCTGTGTCTAAATAGAGCTGACTCTTAGCAGATGTTCTATCGAAGTGTAACAAGAGCATCCGTTTTCCCTAAGTCTTACCCACGTGTTGGTCAGTGCAGAGGCGTAAACGCCTGTGCTGTAGATGGTTCCAGACTGCAAAGAGAGCCTATCACTAGAAGGGATTTCAAAACTGGCCCTCCCCTCTGCTCTCTCTTGCGGGCGTCCAAGCGCTTTCAAAAGCAGCCCCTTCCCCCGTTTCCCTGGGGAAATGCCCTGGGGAGCTGGATCGGTGCAGCGGGACAGGAGGAAAAAAACCCAGCCCCGTTTTTCTGCAGGGACACAAAACTCCCCGATGTCTCTGTGGTGGATAAGGCGGCACCCCCGCCCGCCTTCCTGGACCCCGGCGGACTGGCTGCTGTCGCCCCCACGGCTCCTGGGGCCACGCGCAGAGCGCTGCGGCATCCCTGGGGCTGGTTGTGGGGCGAACACCGGAGGTTTTTGGCGCCGAGGCGACGGCTGTGGCTGCCCGGGCTGCGAGTGGGGACAGGGCAGAGAGCGGGAAGCCCTGCCCACCAGTAAGTGGTCACGGTGCCCGGGTGGAGGGAAGCGGGCTGAGAGCGGTCACCGCTCATTGCCCTGGTGAGGTCTCAGACGGGGACAAGGAAGGGGGCGCGGGCACTGTCCGGTTGCCCGGTGCTTTCCGCCCGCTGCGGACCGGTCCCACCCGGCCCCCTCCGCTTCCGGAGCGGCTCGGCCCGCCCATGCGGCGCGCCCATTGGTCGCGGTGCCGGAAGTGGCGTCTATCCTTGGGAGGCCCGCTCCATTGGTCTGTCGCGCCGTCAATCTCCACCGCGTCCCACTCCAGCCAATGGGAGCGTGGCAGGCGATCCGACAAATCGGAGCGCAGCACTCGCGCTGTGATTGGCTCATCCTCTTGTCAATCCGCCCGGGAACGGTTACCATGGTGAGGAAGTCCTCCCAGTCGCGCATGCGCAGTAGAAAACACTGCTATGCTCGCTGCTGCCGCCTTGTGGAAAAAATCCAGTACTGCAGGTTTGACGCGCAGAAACAAACCCTACAACTCGAAGAGTTATAAAGCAGGTATGTTTACTGCGGCGCCGGTGCAAGGGGGATTTCTCCTCCTAACTTGCATACCCTTATGCTGCACCGGTAGTTATTTATAATGTAAATCATACATATGCAAACTATGGGATGGAATAATACAATTAATTCTAGGAATAGGTGTTATTATGTTAATTATTTCTGGGGACTCATTATATTAAGTCTCCCCCTCCAGGCATGTGCGTATCTTCTCCTGATGTTTTTCTTTGGGGGAGCCTTTTAGGGAGTAAATTCCACAGACACTGAGCCGGTTCCCACCGATGGTTTTGGTGATAGAGGACGTAAAGCCTCTTGCTATCTTCCTGTAATCTATCAGGATGTTCCCGTTTGTCTTCTGAGTGGTCTTGACAGGGGTCGTAAAGCTTCTTGTTATCCTTCCTGTTACCGGTAAGGATGTTCCTGTTAGCCTGCGAAGTGTGCTTTCAAGGCTGAGGCCTACATCCGCTAAAGGGGCAATTCTGTGTTTTCTTTCCTCCCCTCCAAGGTTGAGATATATATCCCTGTCATGGTTAATCCTTCTATTTTCTGTTTCACAACCCAGACTTTGGGGCTGCGGGCTTTGCTGGCCACTCCAGCCTCAAAAGCACCTGTCTTTCACTTTTTTCCCGGCACCAGGCTGCAAAAGGGCCGAACGGCCGGGGGTGGCTCCCGCCCCCAAGGTGCCAGCGAGAACAACTAGGGCTTTTTTCGAACCTCTCTGGGAACTGCACGCATTGCCGCCCAGACTTGGGGCTGCGGGCTTTGCTGGCCACTGCAGCCTCAAAACCACCTTTCTTTAACTTTTCTCCACTTTTTTCCTGGCAACGCAGAATGTTGGGGTTGTATTGTCTACCGTGTCGTGTGGTGTTGGACTGCACAGTTGCGGTTGGCGTGGAGCTGCCATGCCCGGGGGTGTAAAGTCACAACGGTGACTTTATTTCTCTTGGCATCCTAGGCGCCAAAAGCGATGACCGCTGCAGCATCCCATTTTGGAATCTGTGCGGAGCAGGTGAACGCAGAGCCCATGTTGCTTTTGAGGAGGGGGTTTTGCAGAAGAGATGGGCGTTGATGGGTGCGATGCCGGCTGCTGACCCCGTTTTGTGCATTGTGTGTTTTTGTTGCAGATGGTGAAGAGGACCCCGGCAACTGCAGGAACCTCTTGGCTAGCCGATGCGGGTCGGCAGTTTTGAGTCGAGGACGGGTGCAGAACCTCTATCTTGTGGAAAGCTAAGTGGAGGGGCCGGGGCTGGGGAGGGCTTGGGAGGAGGGGACAAGGTTGGCAATCGTAGGTGGGGTTTTGAAGTTGTCTGGTGTTAAAAAGCAGATGTGCCTGGTGGCTCTGAGCATTATGTGGCAGCTCAGTGAAGTGTTTCTCTCTCGTTTTGCACGTGCTGCGCAGGCTGCCTTTGGAACGGGATGAGCATTTGAGGTGAGCTCTGGGTAGTAGGAGAGGACAGGATCCGACAGGAGCCGAATTCCAGATCTGGTGTCAGGCATGCTCGGGTCGGGAACAAAGGAAGAGACAGGGTGCTCCTTGGATGTCGGCCATCGAAGGAAGAAAGAGAACACTTTGATCCCTCAGCTTTTATACCAAGCAGGATGCAGATGGGACGGAATACCCTGTTGGCCAGTTTTGGGTCTCCTGTGCTGTCAGCTCCTCCCTACAGGTGCGACCCCTCAACACTTTTTCTGCTTCCAATGGGGCAAATAACAAATTTACCTGACCTGGGTTGTTACAGCAATTAGTATAAGCAAGGGCCTCTCTACTCACCATTCCTTGGTACAATCAGGTCTGATCACTGTGAGTGTGAACCGCTTCTGAACAATATGCTGTTAATTTCAGAGTTTAGTTAGTTAGAAGAGGCCCAACTAAAAAGGTAAAATTACCAAACAGAAAATTAGTTCTGTTTTACCTCAAGCCAGGACAGACATCTATCTCAATCTACACCCCAGAAAAACTAGGTGTAATTACCTACCTGGTCTCATTGCTGACACAGCAGACGCAGCTGCAGTCACAGAGCAGATCTCGTTACCCCCAGTAAGGAGCACCTCCTGTGTTTGAGGGAAGATGGGCGGAGCCTGGGGAGGCAGGCGGGGCCCTGGGTATATAAGCCCCAGCCCCTGCTAAGGGAGCTCATTCTGCTCTGGGTCTTCTGTGGGGCTGCATCTCTGTTGAGCTCTGAGTGAATTGCATCCCTGGGGTCGCTCATCTGTTGGGGATGGGGCTGTTTGGGCATTGAGAG
The DNA here is from genome assembly GCF_964106895.1 of Numenius arquata. Lineage (NCBI taxonomy): Eukaryota > Metazoa > Chordata > Aves > Charadriiformes > Scolopacidae > Numenius > Numenius arquata. The sequence goes on along the minus strand of NW_027414660.1, from coordinate 7,966 downwards.
GGTCAGAGATGAGTGGTCTGAGGTAAAACCTTAAAGAACAGGTAAGGTTCAGCAGTGTATATAGCAGAAAATTGCCCGTTTCTGGTTCGCTTGCCCGTTTCTGGTGTGCTCCCACGTCTTGACGCCAGGCTTCTTGTGCATACATCCTCTCTGTTTTGACAGGACCTTCTTGTAATGGGCCATAACATTTGACTCTCTTATGACCACACCTTGCCTTCTCCTCATGTCAGTTCTGCTCTGCTTTTGGTCTTCTTGCCCTAGGGCATCTCTGGTCTGGAAGTGATTCTTCTTATTCAGACTGTTGTCTGATCTTTGAGTCCATTGTGTACAGTGTTGTGTGGTGTTGGGCCGCACAGGGTTGCGCTTGGCGTGGAGCTGCCCTGCCCGGGGGTGTAGAGTCAGGGGTAGGTGGAACAGGAATAAGAGTCTACGGTCAACACACTGATTGGCCCGCATCTGTGTTCTCTGGCACAACAATGACTTTATTTCTCTTGGCATCCTAGGCGCCAAAAGTGATGACCACCGCAGCATCCCATTTTGGAATCTGTGCGGAGCAGGTGAGCGCAGAGCCCATGGTGCTTTCGAGGAGGGGGTTTTGCAGAAGAGATGGGCGTTGACGGGTGCGACGCCGGCTGCCGACCCCGTTTTGTGCATTGTGTGTTTTTGTTGCAGATGGTGAAGAGGACCCCGGCAACTGCAGGAACCTCCCGGCTAGCCGATGCGGGTTGGCGGTTTTGTGTCGAGGACAGATGCAGAACCTCTGTCTTGTGGAAAGCTAAGTGGAGGGGCCGGGGAGGGCTTGGGAGGAGGGGACAAGGTTGGCAATCGTAGGAGGGGTTTTGAAGTTGTCTGGTGTGAAAAAGCAGATGTGCCTGGTGGCTCTGAGTATTATGTGGCAGCTCAGTGAAGTGTTTCTCTCTGGTTTTGCAGGTGCTGCGCAGGCTGCCTTTGGAACGGGATGAGTATTTGAGGTGAGCTCCGGGTAGTAGGGAGGAGGTGGCTGGACATTTCTTGAACGTTCAATGGTGGTTTTGTGTCTTTTGGTCTCTTAGGCACCACAAAGAGTGACTGCTGATGAGCCCAACTCTGGAGTCCGCACCCAAGGTGCCAGCGAGAACAACTAGGGCTTTTTTCGAACCTCTCTGGGAACTGCACGCATTGCCGCCCAGACTTTGGGGCTGCGGGCTTTGCTGGCCACTCCAGCCTCAAAACCACCTGTCTTTCACTTGTTTCTGCTTTTTTCCTGGCACCGGGCTCCAAAAGGGCCGAACAGCCGGGGGTGGCTCCCGCCCCCAAGGTGCCAGCGAGAACAACTCGGGCTTTTTTCGAACCTCTCTGGGAACTGCACGCTTTGCTGCCCAGACTTTGGGGCTGCGGGCTTTGCTGGCCACTCCAGCCTCAAATCCACGTTTCTTTCAGTTGTTTCTGCTTTTTTCCCAGAACCGGGCTCCAAAAGGGCCGCACGGCCGGGGGTGGCTCCCGCCCCCAAGGTGCCAGCGAGAACAACTAGGGCTTTTTTCGAACCTCTCTGGGAACTGCACGCATTGCTGCCCAGACTTTGGGGCTGCGGGCTTTGCTGGCCACTCCAGCCTCAAAACCACCTGTCTTTCACTTGTTTCTGCTTTTTTCCCGGCACCGGGCTCCAAAAGGGCCGAACGGCCGGGGGTGGCTCCCGCCCCCAAGGTGCCAGCGAGAACAACTCGGGCTTTTTTCGAACCTCTCTGGGAACTGCACGCATTGCTGCCCAGACTTTGGGGCTGCGGGCTTTGCTGGCCACTCCAGCCTCAAAACCACCTGTCTTGCACTTTTTTTTGCTTTTTTCCCGGCACCGGGCTCCAAAAGGGCCGAACGGCCGGGGGTGGCTCCCGCCCCCAAGGTGCCAGCGAGAACAACTAGGGCTTTTTTCGAACCTCTCTGGGAACTGCACGCATTGCCGCCCAGACTTTGGGGCTGCGGGCTTTGCTGGCCACTCCAGCCTCAAAACCACCTGTCTTTCACTTGTTTCTGCTTTTTTCCCGGCATTGTGCTCCCAAAGGGCCGAACGGCCGGGGGTGGCTCCCGCCCCCAAGGTGCCAGCGAGAACAACTCGGGCTTTTTTCGAACCTCTCTGGGAACTGCACGCATTGCCGCCCAGACTTTGGGACTGCGGGCTTTGCTGGCCACTCCAGCCTCAAAACCACCTGTCTTTCACTTGTTTCCCGGCACCGGGCTCCAAAAGGGCCGAACGGCCGGGGGTGGCTCCTGCACCCAAGGTGCCAGCGAGAACAACTCGGGCTTTTTTCGAACCTCTCTGGGAACTGCACGCATTGCCGCCCAGACTTTGGGGCTGCGGGCTTTGCTGGCCACTCCAGCCTCAAAACCACCTGTCTTGCACTTTTTTTTGCTTTTTTCCCGGCACCGGGCTGCAAAAGGGCCGAACGGCCGGGGGTGGCTCCCGCCCCCAAGGTGCCAGCGAGAACAACTCGGGCTTTTTTCGAACCTCTCTGGGAACTGCACGCATTGCCGCCCAGACTTTGGGGCTGCGGGCTTTGCTGGCCACTCCAGCCTCAAAACCACCTGTCTTGCACTTTTTTTTTCTTTTTTCCCGGCACTGGGCTGCAAAAGGGCCGAACGGCCGGGGGTGGCTCCCGCCCCCAAGGTGCCAGCGAGAACAGCTAGGGGTTTTTCGAACCTCTCTGGGAACTGCCTGCATTGCTGCCCAGACTTCGGGGCTGCGGGCTTTGCTGGCCACTTCAGCCTGAAAACCACCTGTCTTTGACTTGTTTCTGCTTTTTTCCCTGCATTGTGCTCCAAAAGGGCCGAACGGCCGGGGGTGGCTCCCGCCCCCAAGGTGCCAGCGAGAACAACTCGGGCTTTTTTCGAACCTCTCTGGGAACTGCACGCATTGCCGCCCAGACTTTGGGGCTGCGGGCTTTGCTGGCCACTCCAGCCTCAAAACCACCTGTCTTTCACTTGTTTCTGCTTTTTTCCCGGCACCGGGCTCCAAAAGAGCCGCACGGCCGGTGGTGGCTCCCGCCCCCAAGGTGCCAGCGAGAACAACTCGGGCTTTTTTCGAACCTCTCTGGGAACTGCACGCATTGCCGCCCAGACTTTGGGGCTGCGGGCTTTGCTGGCCACTCCAGCCTCAAAACCACCTGTCTTTCACTTGTTTCCTGGCACCGGGCTCCAAAAGAGCCGAACGGCCGGGGGTGGCTCCCGCCCCCAAGGTGCCAGCGAGAACAACTCGGGCTTTTTTCGAACCTCTCTGGGAACTGCACGCATTGCCGCCCAGACTTTGGGGCTGCGGGCTTTGCTGGCCACTCCAGCCTCAAAACCACCTGTCTTTCACTTGTTTCCCGGCACTGGGCTCCAAAAGGGCCGAACGGCTGTGGGTGGCTCCCGCACCCAAGGTGCCAGCGAGAACAACTAGGGCTTTTTTCGAACCTCTCTGGGAACTGCACGCATTGCCGCTCAGACTTTGAGGCTGCGGGCTTTGCTGGCCACTCCAGCCTGAAAACCACCTGTCTTTCACTTGTTTCTGCTTTTTTCCCGGCATCGGGCTCCAAAAGGGCCGAACGGCCGGGGGTGGCTCCCGCCCCCAAGGTGCCAGCGAGAACAACTCGGGCTTTTTTCGAACCTCTCTGGGAACTGCACGCATTGCTGCCCAGACTTTGGGGCTGCAGGCTTTGCTGGCCACTCCAGCCTCAAAACCACCTGTCTTGCACTTTTTTGCATTTTTTCCCGGCACTGGGCTCCAAAAGGGCCGATCGGCCGGGGGTGGCTCCCGCCCCCAAGGTGCCAGCGAGAACAACTCGGGCTTTTTTCGAACCTGTATGGGAACTGCACGCATTGCCGCCCAGACTTTGGGGCTGCGGGCTTTGCTGGCCACTCCAGCCTCAAAACCACCTGTCTTTCACTTGTTTCTGCTTTTTTCCTGGCACTGTGCTCCCAAAGGGCCGAACGGCCGGTGGTGGCTCCCGCACCCAAGGTGCCAGCGAGAACAACTAGGGCTTTTTTCGAACCTCTCTGGGAACTGCACGCATTGCCGCCCAGACTTTGGGACTGCGGGCTTTGCTGGCCACTCCAGCCTCAAAACCACCTATCTTTCACTTGTTTCCTGGCACCGGGCTCCAAAAGAGCCGAACGGCCGGGGGTGGCTCCCGCACCCAAGGTGCCAGCGAGAACAACTAGGGCTTTTTTCGAACCTCTCTGGGAACTGCACACGTTGCTGCCCAGACTTGGGGCTGCGGGCTTTGCTGGCCACTCCAGCATGAAAACCACCTGTCTTTCACTTGTTTCTGCTTTTTTCCCGGCATTGTGCTCCAAAAGGGCCGAACGGCCGGGGGTGGCTCCCGCCCCCAAGGTGCCAGCGAGAACAACTAGGGCTTTTTTCGAACCTGTCTGGGAACTGCACGCATTGCTGCCCAGACTTTGGGGCTGCGGGCTTTGCTGGCCACTCCAGCCTCAAAACCACCTGTCTTTCACTTTTTTCCCGGCACCGGGCTCCAAAAGAGCCGAACGGCCGGGGGTGGCTCCCGCACCCAAGGTGCCAGCGAGAACAACTAGGGCTTTTTTCGAACCTCTCTGGGAACTGCACGCATTGCCGCCCAGACTTTGGGGCTGCGGGCTTTGCTGGCCACTCCAGCCTCAAAACCACCTGTCTTTCACTTGTTTCCTGGCACCGGGCTCCATAAGAGCCGAACGGCCGGGGGTGGCTCCCGCACCCAAGGTGCCAGCGAGAACAACTAGGGCTTTTTTCGAACCTCTCTGGGAACTGCACGCATTGCTGCCCAGACTTTGGGGCTGCGGGCTTTGCTGGCCACTCCAGCCTCAAAACCACCTGTCTTTGACTTGTTTCTGCTTTTTTCCCGGCACCGGGCTCCAAAAGGGCCGAACGGCCGGGGGTGGCTCCCGCCCCCAAGGTGCCAGCAAGAACAACTAGGGCTTTTTTCGAACCTCTCTGGGAACTGCACGCATTGCCGCCCAGACTTTGGGGCTGCGGGCTTTGCTGGCCACTCCAGCCTCAAAACCACCTGTCTTTCACTTGTTTCTGCTTTTTTCCCGGCACCGGGCACCAAAAGGGCCGAACGGCCGGGGGTGGCTCCCGCCCCCAAGGTGCCAGCGAGAACAACTAGGGCTTTTTTCGAACCTCTCTGGGAACTGCACGCATTGCCGCCCAGACTTTGGGGCTGCGGGCTTTGCTGGCCACTCCAGCCTCAAAACCACCTGTCTTTCACTTTTTTGCATTTTTTCCCGGCACCGGGCTGCAAAAGGGCCGAACGGCCGGTGGTGGCTCCCGCACCCAAGGTGCCAGTGAGAACAACTAGGGCTTTTTTCGAACCTCTCTGGGAACTGCACGCATTGCCGCCCAGACTTTGGGGCTGCGGGCTTTGCTGGCCACTCCAGCCTCAAAACCACCTGTCTTTCACTTGTTTCCTGGCACCGGGCTCCAAAAGAGCCGAACGGCCGGGGGTGGCTCCCGCCCCCAAGGTGCCAGCGAGAACAACTCGGGCTTTTTTCGAACCTGTCTGGGAACTGCACGCATTGCCGCCCAGACTTTGGGGCTGCGGGCTTTGCTGGCCACTCCAGCCTCAAAACCACCTGTCTTTCACTTGTTTCTGCTTTTTTCCCGGCACCGGGCTGCAAAAAGGCCGAACGGCCGGGGGTGGCTCCCGCCCCCAAGGTGCCAGCGAGAACAACTAGGGCTTTTTTCGAACCTCTCTGGGAACTGCACGCATTGCCGCCCAGACTTTGGGGCTGCGGGCTTTGCTGGCCACTCCAGCCTCAAAACCACCTGTCTTTCACTTGTTTCCTGGCACCGGGCTCCAAAAGAGCCGAACGGCCGGGGGTGGCTCCCGCCCCCAAGGTGCCAGCGAGAACAACTCGGGCTTTTTTCGAACCTGTCTGGGAACTGCACGCATTGCCGCCCAGACTTTGGGGCTGCGGGCTTTGCTGGCCACTCCAGCCTCAAAACCACCTGTCTTGCACTTGTTTCTGCTTTTTTCCCGGCACCGGGCTCCAAAAGGGCCGCACGGCCGGGGGTGGCTCCCGCACCCAAGGTGCCAGCGAGAACAACTAGGGCTTTTTTCGAACCTCTCTGGGAACTGCACGCATTGCTGCCCAGACTTTGGGGCTGCAGGCTTTGCTGGCCACTCCAGCCTCAGAACCACCTGTCTTTCACTTTTTTGCATTTTTTCCCGGCACCGGGCTGCAAAAGGGCCGAACGGCCGGGGGTGGCTCCCGCCCCCAAGGTGCCAGCGAGAACAACTAGGGCTTTTTTCGAACCTCTCTGGGAACTGCACGCATTGCCGCCCAGACTTTGGGACTGCGGGCTTTGCTGGCCACTCCAGCCTCAAAACCACCTGTCTTTCACTTGTTTCCTGGCACCGGGCTCCAAAAGAGCCGAACGGCCGGGGGTGGCTCCCGCACCCAAGGTGCCAGCGAGAACAACTCGGGCTTTTTTCGAACCTGTCTGGGAACTGCACGCATTGCCGCCCAGACTTTGGGGCTGCGGGCTTTGCTGGCCACTCCAGCCTCAAAACCACCTGTCTTTCACTTTTTTGCATTTTTTCCCGGCACTGGGCTGCAAAAGGGCCGAACGGCCGGGGGTGGCTCCCGCCCCCAAGGTGCCAGCGAGAACAACCAGGGGTTTTTCGAACCTCTCTGGGAACTGCCTGCATTGCTGCCCAGACTTCGGGGCTGCGGGCTTTGCTGGCCACTCCAGCCTCAAAACCACCTGTCTTGCACTTGTTTCCCGGCACCGGGCTCCAAAAGAGCCGAACGGCCGGGGGTGGCTCCCGCACCCAAGGTGCCAGCGAGAACAACTAGGGCTTTTTTTGAACCTCTCTGGGAACTGCACACGTTGCTGCCCAGACTTGGGGCTGCGGGCTTTGCTGGCCACTCCAGCATGAAAACCACCTGTCTTTCACTTGTTTCTGCTTTTTTCCCTGCATTGTGCTCCAAAAGGGCCGAACGGCCGGGGGTGGCTCCCGCACCCAAGGTGCCAGCGAGAACAACTAGGGCTTTTTTCGAACCTCTCTGGGAACTGCACGCATTGCTGCCCAGACTTTGGGGCTGCAGGCTTTGCTGGCCACTCCAGCCTCAAAACCACCTGTCTTTCACTTGTTTCCCGGCACCGGGCTCCAAAAGAGACGAACGGCCGGGGGTGGCTCCCGCACCCAAGGTGCCAGCGAGAACAACTAGGGCTTTTTTCGAACCTCTCTGGGAACTGCACGCATTGCCGCCCAGACTTTGGGGCTGCGGGCTTTGCTGGCCACTCCAGCCTCAAAACCACCTGTCTTTCACTTGTTTCCTGGCACCGGGCTCCAAAAGAGCCGAACGGCCGGGGGTGGCTCCCGCACCCAAGGTGCCAGCGAGAACAACTAGGGCTTTTTTCGAACCTCTCTGGGAACTGCACGCATTGCCGCCCAGACTTTGGGGCTGCGGGCTTTGCTGGCCACTCCAGCCTCAAAACCACCTGTCTTGCACTTTTTTTTGCTTTTTTCCCGGCACCGGGCTCCAAAAGGGCCGCACGGCCGGGGGTGGCTCCCGCACCCAAGGTGCCAGCGAGAACAACTAGGGCTTTTTTCGAACCTCTCTGGGAACTGCACGCATTGCCGCCCAGACTTTGGGGCTGCGGGCTTTGCTGGCCACTCCAGCCTCAAAACCACCTGTCTTTCACTTGTTTCCCGGCACCGGGCTCCAAAAGGGCCGAACGGCCGGGGGTGGCTCCCGCACCCAAGGTGCCAGCGAGAACAACTAGGGCTTTTTTCGAACCTCTCTGGGAACTGCACGCATTGCTGCCCAGACTTTGGGGCTGCAGGCTTTGCTGGCCACTCCAGCCTCAGAACCACCTGTCTTTCACTTTTTTGCATTTTTTCCCGGCACCGGGCTGCAAAAGGGCCGAACGGCCGGGGGTGGCTCCCGCCCCCAAGGTGCCAGCGAGAACAACTAGGGCTTTTTTCGAACCTCTCTGGGAACTGCACGC
>NW_027414659.1:0-18267 GCF_964106895.1 Numenius arquata | reverse complement strand
GGGGGATAGGTTGAATCCTTGAGGTGCCACCTTGGGGTGGGCAAATGTGTCCCCCAAGTCCCGCCAGGGTTCAGGGGGGGCTGGAGTAGGGGGTGCCCCAAACCTCTCTGTGGGTTGTGGGGCTGTGACCCCCCCCTTGTCTCACTCAGGGTTTTTTTTGGGGGGGGGACAGGTGGAATCCTTGAGGTGCCCCCTTGGGGTGGGCAAACGTGTCCCCCATGTCCCACCAGGGTTGGGGGGGGCTGGAGAAGGGGGTGCCCCAAAGCTCCCTGTGGGTCGTGGAGCTGTGACCCCCCCTTGGTTTGCTCAGTTTTTGAGCTGGGGGGGGGACACACACAGGTTGAATCCTTGAGATGCCACCTCAGGGTGGACAAACATCCCCTTCCCACGTCCCACCAGGGTTGGGGTGGGGACACCCTTGGGTGGCCCCCCCATCATGAGTCTCTGAGACCTTGGGGGGGTCACCACACACACCACCACCACCCCCCCCCCCGGGCAGTGTCCTTTGTCCTCTCCAGGATGGCGGCCTGCGGGGGGGCAGCTAAGAACAAGGTGACGGTTTCCAAGCGGGTCTGGGACTTCTTGACCAAGGAGAGCCCGGCCAAGCTGGCCCGCCTGAAGGAGGAGACCAAGGTCAGCATCATGGTGGACGGCGAAACCTCCGACATCTACGTCCTGCAGCTCTGCGTGCCCCCCCCCGGCCCCCCGGGGGGGCTCTGCCCGGCCCGCAAAGCCCTCAAAGCTTTATTGAAAGAAACGGAGAAAGAATTAAAGAAGAAAACCCAACGTCACGGCGAGCTGGTGGGTTGCGTGGCCGTGCTGGAACCCGGCCCACCACCCTTGGGTGGCCGGGGGGCAACGGGGGGGCGCGGTGGAGGCGGTGGGGGGGCCACCACCACTGCCGCTGCCACCGCCGCCGCTGGTGGTTCTTCTTCCCGGGATGAGGAACCGGAACGTCAGTGTCCCATCTGCCTGGGGGAGATCCAGAAGATGAAGACGCTGGAGAAGTGCCGGCATTCCTTCTGCGAGGACTGCATCACGCGGGCGCTGCAGGTGAAGACGGCCTGCCCCATGTGCGGCCGCTTCTACGGGCAACTGGTGGGCAACCAGCCCCCCAACGGCCGCATGCTGGTCACCCGCGACGCCGGCCTCCTCCTGCCCGGCTACGAGAAGTTCGGCACCATCATCATCCAGTACGTCTTCCCGCCCGGCGTCCAAGGGGTAAGATGGGGTGCCCTCCCCCCCAAAAATCCTTATGGGGTGTTACTGGTCACCTTGGGTGCCCCCAAATCCTGATGGGTGTTACTGGTCACCTTGGGTGCCCCCAAAACCTGATGGGTGCCCCCCAACTCAGCCCAGTGCCCCCAGCACCCCTGGGTGCCCCCCAAACCTGACGGGTGTCACTGGTCACCTTGGGTGCCCCCCAAACCTGATAGATGTCATTGGTACCCCTGGGTGCCCCCCAAACCCTCCTGGGTGTTGCTGGTCCCCTTGGGTGCCCCCCAAACCCTACTGGCACCTCCAGGTGTCCCCCAACCCAGCCCAGTGTCCCCAGCACCCCTGGGTTCCCCCCAAATCCTCATGGGTGTCCCTGGTCACCTTGGGTGCCCCCAAAACATGATGGGTGCCCCCAACCCAGCCCAGTGCCCCTGGTCCCCTGGGTGTCCCCCAAAACCTGATGGGTGTCATTCATACCCCTGGGTGCCCCCCAAACCCTCCTAGGTGTTACTGGTCCCCTCGGGCACCCCCAAACCCTATTGGGTGCCCCTAGCCCACTGCCCCTAGCACCCCTGGGTGCCCCCCAAATCCTGATGGGTGTCACTGATCCCCTTGGGCACCCCCAAACCCTCCTGGGTGTCCATGACCCAACTCTCTGCCCTTTGGGTGTCCCTGGGTACCCCTAAACCTTCCTGGGTGCCCCTGGGTGCCCCCAAACCCTGCTGGGTGCCCCCTCCAACTCCATCCCCCCTCCCTGCTGAGCTGTCCCCCCCCTCCCGCTGACCCCGGCTGGCCCCCTGGGTACCCCAAAACCCTACTGGGTGCCCCTGGGTACCCTCAAAACCCTACTGGGTGCTGCCCCCAACTCCATCCCACCTCCCTGCTGGGCTGTCCCCTCCCCACCCTGTCCCCCAATGTCCCCCCTGGGTACCCCCAGAACATTTCTGGGTGTCCCTGGCACCCCTGGGTACCCCCAAACCCTGCTGGTTGCCCCTTCCAACTCCATCCCCCTTCCCGGCTGGGCTCTCCCCTCCCCACCACCCTGACCCCCAATGCCCCCCCTGGGCACCCCCAAACCCTCCTGGGTGTCCCTGACCCAACTCTCTGACCCCTTGGGTGCCCCTGGGTACCCCCAAACCTTCCTGGGTCCCCCCAAACCCTACAGGGTGCCACCTCCAGCTCCATCCCCCCTCCCTGCCGGGCTGTGTGTCCCCCCCTCTTGCTGACCCCCGCTGCCCCCCACCCCCCCTGCAGGTGGAGCACCCCAACCCGGGGGTGCGGTACCCCGGCACCACGCGAGTCGCCTACTTGCCCGATTGCCCCGAGGGCAACAAGGTGCTGGGGCTGTTCCGCAAGGCCTTCGCCCAGCGCCTCACCTTCACCGTCGGCACCTCCATGACCACCGGCCGCGCCAACGTCATCACCTGGAACGACATCCACCACAAGACCAACTGCACCGGGGGGCCCCAGCTGTACGGGGGGGGGGCAACAGGGCCGGGGAGGGGGGCAATGGGGCAAAGGGGGGGCACCCCAGGGAGAGGGTGTGGGGGAGAAATGGAGGGCATCACCCCTGGTATGGATGTGGGGTGGGCACCCCAGGGACAGGTTATGGGGGACTGGAGGGGGGTAACAGGGCGGGCGGGTGGGCAACGGGGTGGCGGAGGGGGGGGCAACAGGGCTGGCAGGGGGCAATGGGGCAAGGGGGGGGCCACCACAGGGAGAGGGTGTGGGAGAGAAAGGGAGGGCATCACCCCTGGTATGGATGTGGGGTGGGCACCCCAGGGACAGGTTATGGGGGACTGGGGGGGGGTCAACAGGGTTGGGGGGGAGGCATCAGGGCAGGAAGGGGTCCCAGCTGTACGGGGGGGGGCAACAGGGCTGGGGAGGGGGGCAACGGGGCAAGAGGGGCATCCCAGGGAGATGTTATGGGGGACTTGGGGGGCGCATCACCTCTGGTATGGGGGGGGCACCCCAGGGAGAAGTGATGGGGTTCAGGGGGGGCATCACGCTTGATGGGGGGGGGGGCACCCCAGGGGCACATTATGGGGGGCATGGGGTGAGGCCTGACTGTTGTTGGGGGGGGCACCCTGGTGACAAGCTCTGGGGGTACAGGGGTGGGGGGGCATTTCCCCTGGCACAGCTTGGGGGGAGTTGCCAGGGGCAGCCCCCCCCAGCTGTGGGGGGGCCCATGCTGACCTGCCCCCCCCCCCCCCTTTGCTCCCCTCCCTTTCCCCCCCCCCCCCAGGTTCGGGTACCCCGACCCCACGTACCTCGCCCGGGTGCAGGAGGAGCTTCGGGCCAAGGGCATCACCGAGGACTGAGCCCCGGGGGAGGGAGGAGGGGGACGGGACAGCGGGGACCCCCCCCCCCGGGGGGGCACCAGGAGGGTGCCAGGGCCTGACAAAGCCGGGGGGGGGGGGCGGCCAGTGCCACGCAGCGCCCCCCGCCATCCTGGCATGGACAGACGGACGGCGTCACTCTGTACATACACCCCCCCCAGGACAGACGGACAGGCTGGGGGGTGGGTGTCCTGTGCTCCCTGCCTCCCCCCCCCCCCCGCTCCCCCCCAGCCCGGGGTGGTCGATGCCCAACGTGGGGGAGGGGGTTTGGGGGGGGTTGGGGAGTGGGGGGGGGGGGGCAGCAGGTTAATTTATTTTTTATTTTTACCCTCCCCCCCTTCCCCCCGTGCCCCTCCCCCAAAGCTCTGTATCTTTGATCCAATAAAAATATGCAACGCTGCGGGGGGCGTCTCGGGGGGGGGGGCATCCGGGGGGGGCACCGGGGTGTCCCCAACCCCTGGGGACAGCAAGGGGGGGTGCGTGTGTGTGTCTGGTATGATGGGAGCGGGGTGGGCCAGACCCCCCCCCCTGTGGGGCCCTGGAGTGGGGGACACTGGGATGGGACTGGGGACACTGGGAATGGGGACTTCGGGACTGGGGATACTGGGATGGAGAGACCAGGATGGGGGACATTGGGATGGGGACACTGGGACTGGGGACACTGGGATGGAGGACAAGGCTGGTGACACCAGGATGGGGACATCAGGACTAGGGACACTGGGATTAGGGAAAACAGAATGGGGACACTGGGACTGGAGACATTGGGATGGGGACACGGATGGGGACACTGGGACAGGGGACGGAACTGGGGACACTGGGAGTGGGGACACTGGGACAGGACTGGGGACACTGGGAATGGGGACACCAGGAGAGGGACATTGGGATGGAGCTGGGGACACCAGGATGGGAACACTGGGAATGGGGACATCAGGACTGGGGATACTGGGATGGAGAGACCAGGATGGGGGATGGGACCGGGGACACTGGGATGGGGACACTGCGGGGGGTCCCAGCGGGGGGGGGGGGCCCTGGGACACCCCCCCACCCCCGTAGTCCCTCCCCCCTACCCCACAGAGCCGGTGCCTCCAGACCCCCCCCCAACCCCCTCGCACCCCAGTGCCCCCCCCACCTTGGGGAGCCCCCCCCCCCGGGCCCCCCCGTGTGTGTGTCGTGTGCCCCCCCCCAGTGTCCCCCTGGCACGGGATGGACATGCCTGGAGGGGGCGGGGCTTGAAGAAAGAGGCGTGGCTAAGCAGATACAAGGCGGAGCCTGGAGAAAGGGGCGGGACCAACCATATGGGCGGGGCTTGAGGGGGCGGGGCTAAAAGAGAGCGGTGCTTTAAGAATGGGGCGGGGTTAAAGACGTGGGGTGTGGCTTAAAGAAAGAGGCGGGGCTAAGCCCTGAGAGTGGTGCTTAAAGGGGTGTGGTCAAGATGGAAGAGGGTGAGGCTTAAGGGGCGGGGCCAAGAGTGAGAGAGGCACTTGAAGGGGCGGGGCTTGAGGAAAGGGGCGTGGCTAAGACACGGGACAGTGGTTAATGGGGCGGGGCCAGGGTGTGTGTGGGTGGGGCCTGGGCGGGGCTCCTCCCCCCCCCCCCCCCCCCCAATTTTTTTTGCTGAAGAAAGAGGCGGATTTGGGTCTGGTTAAAATTTCACCGTCCATTGGGTAGAAAAGGGCGGGGGGGGGGAGCGGGGGGGGCAACCCCTCCCCCAGCCCCTCCCCCATCCCGGCCCCCGGGGGGGGTCCCCGCGGGGGGGGGGGGGAGGGGCCGAGACTTGGCACAAAAATCCTGGCAGCAGCGCGGGGGGAGGGGCTGTACAATAGAAAACGGGGGGGGGGGATGGACAAAAAAGGGGGGGGGGAGGGGCACCCCAACGCCTGGGACCCCTGGGGGGGGAGGTCCCCCCCCCCCGGCACCACCACCCCCCCCCCCCCCAAAGTACAAAAGAGCTAAAAACATTGCGGGGGGGGGGGGGAAGGGGGTTGCCCGGGGGTGCTCCAGGGTGGCCACAGTCCCGTGGTGGCCCAGGGTGGTGGCACTGGGTGGTGGCCCATGGCGGTGGCCCACGGTGGTGGCCCACAGGGGTTCCCTTGGGTGGTAGCCCACGGTGGTGGCCCATCACGGTGGCCCACGAGGGTTGCCCCTGGGTGGTGGCACATAAGGATGCCCCTGGGTGGTGGCCCATGGGGGTGGCCCACAGGGGTGCCCTTGGGTGATGGCCCACGGTGGTGGCCATTCACGGTGGCCCACAGGCATTCCCTTGGATGGTGGCACATGGGGGTGGTCCATGGAGATGCCCCCAGGTGGTGGCACATGGGGATGCCACTTGGTGGTGGCCCACGGTGGTGGCCCATCACGGCAGCCCACAGAGGTTCCCCTGGGCGGTGGCCCATCATGGTGGCCCACAGGGGTTCCCTTGGGTGGTGGCCCATGGTGGTGGCCCGTCACGGTGGCCCACAGAAGTTCCCTTGGGTGGTGGCCAACAGTGGTGGCCCATCACGGTGGCCCACAGGGGTGCCCGTGGGTGGTGACCCACGGCGATGTCCCTTTGTGGTGGCACATGGGGATGCCCGTTGGGTGGTAGCCCCCCCCCTCCGGGGGGGGGGGGAGGGGCGGTGGGCCAGCGGTGGCCGGTGGTGGTGGCGGTGGTGGCTGGGGGGGGGGTGGGGTGTGGCGGGGGGGTGGCTAGTTGCCGGCCATGCACTTGAAGCGGTTCTTGAAGAAGAAGAGGCGATGCTTGAGGCGGAGGCTGTCATCGCGGGCCGAGGGGTACCGGTACCGGGCGTACTGCCGCTCCCCCTCCGTCCGCCGCCAGGGCAGCGCCAGCTTGGAGGCGTGATCCACCACCACGTCCTCGCACGACCCCACGTGCAACACCCCCAGCCCGTCGATGAAGAACTCTGGGGGGGGGGAGGAGAAGAACCCCAAAAAGGGCTCACTATCACCCTGGGGTACCCAGCACCCGCTGCAGCGGCCCCCCCCGGCTCCCCACGCTCTCCCCCCACCCCGCCACCATGGTCCCCCCTTCCTTTTCCCCTTTCCCCCCCCCACCTTCCACTCACTGGGTCGTCGTCGTCCCCCAACCCAGTTCTCTCCCCCTCTCTGAGCACCCCCACCCCTGTCCAGGACCCCGGTGTTCACCCCCCTCCTCTTCCCTGGGGGACCCCAATGTCTGAACCTCACCAACAGAAGACACCCCACCCCCACCCAGCACCCCGACACCCCGGGACCCCCCCCTCCAGGACCACTGCCCACCCACCCCCCCCCGAAGTGCTTCCTTGCCCTCCCATCCTTCCAGAGCCTCCTGCCCACCAGGACACCCCGGGACCCCCCCAGACTCCTCCTCGGGACCCCCAGGACCCCTCAGACTCCCCTTTGGGATCCTCAGGACCCCCTGTCCTCCCCTGGGGACCCCCAGAACCCTCCAGACCCCCCCCCCCCAGGACCCCCTGCCTCCCCCTTGTAACCCCCCAGATGCCCCCACAACCCCCTTTGGGACCCCCAGAACGCCCCAGGCCCCTTCCAGGAGCCCCCAGACTCCCCTCAGGAGCCCCTGTCCCCCCCCGAGGGCCTCCAGGAGCCCCCAGACTCCTACTTGGGACCCTCCCCCAGGACCCTCTTCCTCCCCCTTGTGACCCCCCAGGACCTCCCAGAAGCCTCCAGACCCCACCTCAGAACCTCCAGGACGCCCCAGACCCCTTCCAGGACCCCCCGCCTCTCCCTTGTGATCCCCAGGACCCCCCCCCCA
Source organism: Numenius arquata (assembly GCF_964106895.1). NCBI lineage: Eukaryota > Metazoa > Chordata > Aves > Charadriiformes > Scolopacidae > Numenius > Numenius arquata. The sequence goes on along the minus strand of NW_027414659.1, from coordinate 10,962 downwards.
GACCCCTTCCAGGAGCCTCCCTCTCCCCCGGGGACCCCCAGGACGCCCTGCCTCTCCCTTGTGACCCCCCCCTCAGGACCCTCAGGACCCCCCCAGGCCCCTTCCAGGAGCCCCTCTCTCCCCCAGGGACCCCCAGGAGCCCCCAGACCCCTTCCCAGGACCCCCCGCCTCTCCCTTGTGACCCCCAGGACCCCTCCTTGGGACCCTCAGGACCCCTCCAGACCCCTTCCAGGAGCCTCTCTCTCCCCCGGGGAACCCCCAGGACCCCTTAGGACCACTCCAGCACCCTCTGCCCCTCCTCCTGGGGACTCCCCCCAGCCCTCCCCCATGTGTCGTGTGTGTGTCCCCCCCCCCTCACCGAGGTGGGCCACCCGGCGCAGGCGGGGGTCGAACCCGACCTGCCGGACCTTGTCAGTGCGGGCCAGGAAGAAGTTGACGACGCCATCGGTGACGACACAGGAGGGGAACCCGGCCAGGCGGTGGTGGAACCCGGGCCGGGTCCGCAGACAGTCCCCCCCCGCGCCGCCCCCCCGCACCGTCAGCCGCTGCCGGTACGTGGTGGTGTAGCCCGTGATCTCCCGCACCGCGCCGCCCACCTGCGGGGGGGGCACCAGGTGCTGGAACCGGGCACCGAGACACCCCCCCACCCCAGCATCACCCACCCGCTGGATGGCACCTGGACCCTCTCCCCCAGGACCCCCCAGCATCACCCACTGGTGGCACTGGGACCCCCAGGACCACCCAACATCACCCACCGGTGGCACTGGGACGCCCCCGGGACCCCCCAACATCACCCACTGGTGGCACTGGGACCCCTGGGACCCCCCAGCATCACCCACCGGTGGCACTGGGACCCCCCCAGGACCCCCCAGCATCACCCACTGGTGGCACCAGGCACTGGCACTGGGCACCAAGACCCCCGGGACACTGGGGGGCAGGGGGTACACCCCCTCAGCTCTTGGCACTGGGGATGTGGGGCACGGGGGACACCAGGGGGCGCTGGGGACACTATGGGGTGGGGGTACACCCCCCAGGCACTGGGGACATGTGACACTGGGGACACTGGAGGGCACTGGGGACACTGTAGGGCTGGGGGGGGACGACACCACCCCACCTCCAGGCACTGGGGATGTGGGGCACTGGGGACACTGGGGGACACTGGAGGCACTGTGGGGACACACACCCCCCCACACCTCCAGGCACTGGGGACGTGGGGCACGGAGCACCCACCAGTACCGGGGGAGACGGGACACCCTTACCCAGAGCGTGGGCACCCACTGGCCACCAGCACCGTCCCCCTCCTGCCCCCCCCTCCCCCTGGGGTGGGTCCCCCCCCACCCCGAGCCCATGGGTGCCCCCCCGGGATCCCCACCAGGTCCAGGCTGGTCCTCTCCAGCACGTCCACTAGCTTCTCCAGGCGGGTGCGGGGGGTGAAGATGAAGTCATCATCCACCCACAGCACGTACTTGGTGGTCACCTGCGACACCGCCAGGTTCCTCCCGGCGAACCAGCCCTAGGGGAGGGGGGGGGATACGGGGGGGGACACACACAACCTGGCGTCAGCGCCCCATGGCCCCCCCCAGACCTCCCCCCAATATCTCCCCCCCCAGCCCTGCCACACCTCCAGTGTCCTCCCTTCCTGGGGTCCCACGGCTCTCATCCCCCTCATGTCCCCCCATTCCTGGGGTCTCATGGCCCTGCCAGCCCCCCAGTGCCCCCCTCCCCCATTCCTGGGGTTTCACACCCCTGCCAGCCCCCCCCCCCCCAGTGTCCCCCATCCCTGGGGTCCCAGGGCCCTGCCAGCCCCCCCAGTGTCCCCATCCCCAACGCCCCCCAACCCCCAGCCCTCCACTAATCTCCCCCACCTCCTGCCCCCCTCACCCGGGCTCCCCCTGGCCCCCCAACCCCTACCCCTCCCCAAACCTCCCCCCACCCCCTGGCCCCCAGGGCCTCCCCTGCCCCCTAAACTCCCAGCGCTCCCCTGACCTCCCCTCAACCCCTGCCCCACCTCCCCCCTCCCCAATGCCCCCCAACTCCCAACCCTCCCCTCACCCCCCCCGGCCCCCAAACCCCCAGCCCTCCCCCACCCCCACACCCCCATCCCCGGCCCCCCACCTTTCCGAAGGGCATGAGGTAGTGCTCGATGTGGGGGCCCTGCAGGGGCTCAGGGTGCTGGCTGTCATCGGCCACCACGATGGTGAGGGAGGGGTAGAAGCGGCGGATGCTGGCGATGAGCCCCCGCAGCTTGTCGTAGCGCAGGAATGTCTTGGTGGCCACCGTGACCAGCGCTGAGATGTTGTACCCTGGGCCGGGGGCGGGAGGGGGGGGGGGGGGTTGTCAGTGGGAAGGGGGTTGGCGGGGAGCACCGGGGGGACCGGGGCACCCACACTGGGAAGACTGGGGCACTCACACTGGGGGGACTGGGAAACCCACAGTTGGGGGGGGACTGGGAAGAACTGGGGCACTCGCACTGGGAGGATGGGGGCACTCACAGTGGGGGGGACTGGGAAACCCATGTTGGTAGACCAGGAAACCCACATGGGGGGGGCTGGGATGCTCACACTGGAAGACTGGGCACCCACACTGGGGGGACTGGGAAACCCACACTGGGAGGACTTGGGCACTTCCACTGGGATGACTGGGCATCCACACTGGGAGGACTGGGGCACTCACACTGAGAGGACTTGGCCACCCCCACACTGGAAGACGGGCACCCACACTGGGAGGACTGGTTTTGGGATCCCTGTGGCTCACCTTTGTTCCCGTCCCCATCCTCGTCCCCGTCCCCGTCCTCGTCCCCATCCCCGTCGGGGGTCCCGGGGCCATAGAGGCGGGGGGTGGGGGGGTGCCGGATGCGGATGGTGAAGGCGGCCTCGTGCCCGTGGGTGGAGAACTGCACTGGAAGCCCAAGGGGGGGCGGGGTGTCCGGGGGGGCCCCCACCCTCGGGGACACCACCGCAGTGACACCGTGTCACCGGGCCAGAGCCGGGCAGTGCTGCCACCGCGGCATACCCGGGGGTGGGGACCACCCATGGCACCCGTGGGGCCAGCTACCCACCCAGAGCACCCCCAGGGGCCACCACCCCTCTGTGGACCAGCCATGGCACCCATGGGGCCAGCACCCACCCAGGGACCACCCATGGAACCCCCAGGACCTTCACCCATCCATGGACCAGCCATTGAGCCCCCAGGGCCAGCACCCTCCATGGACCACCCATGGGGCCAGAACCCCTCCATGGACCACCCATGGCACCCATGGGACCAGCCATGGCACTCGAGGAGCCAGCATGCATCCAGGGACCACCCATGATCCTCCAGGGCCAGCACCCACCATGGACCACCCATGGAACCCCCAGGGCCAGCACCCCTCCATGGACCACCCATGGCTCCCCCAGGACCTCCACCCACCCATGCCCCCCCACCCTGTAGCACCCCCGTGACCACCGCCCCGCCCCCCCCGCCCAGCACCCACCGATGTCGGCGGTGTCGGGGTGGAAGAGGGTGTTGGTGTAGGTGACGAACTGGAGCTGGCGGTTGAGGTGGTCCAGGTGGGCGGCGGCCAGCGAGAGGTGGGGCTGCCCCTCCCCCCGCAGCTCCACCCCCTCCACCTCCGCAGCCACCGCCAGCGTCCCCATGGTGGCCGTCAGGTTCACCTGCGGGGGAGGAGGGGGGGGGGGGAGACACGGGACCCCCCGGGGGTGACCACGCCTGGGACACGCCAGGGACTGCCCCCCACGCCCCCCCACCCACCCCCTCCCTGGCAACTGAGGGGGGGGGCGCTGCTGGATGCATCAGGACCACGCCCTGATCGCGCCACACTCATACAGGGCCACGCCCTGCCATGCCCCGCCCACAAGGGACCACACCCCACCATGCCCTGCCATGCCCCGCCCACAAGGGACCACGCCCCGCCCACACAGGACCACACCACGCCCATATAGGGCCTCACCCTGCCCCGCCACGCCCACACAGGACCATGCCCTGCTATGCCCCGCCCACACAGGACCAAGCCCAGCCACACCCATATAGGGCCACGCCCACACAGGACCACGCCCTGTCATGCCCCGCCTACACAGGGCCACACCCCGCCATGCCCTGTCACGCCCATATAGGGCCACGCCCACACAGGACCATGCCCTGCTATGCCCCGCCCACACAGGACCACGCCCAGCCACACCCATATAGGGCCACGCCCACACAGGACCATGCCCTACTATGCCTCGCCCATATAGGGCCATGCCATGCCCCGCCTGTAAAGGACCACACCACACCCATATACGGCCACACCCCTACAGGGCCACGCCCCACCATGCCCCGCCCACTCTGGACCACGCCCCTCCCAGGCCCCACCCTCACCTGGTAGCTTTTCCTGCCCCCCGCCTGCAGGCTGAGCCCTGTGAGGCCACAGAGACGGGAGGGGATGAGTGGGGTGGGGCGCACCCACACACAGCCCCCTCCCCCAGGGGGGGGTCACCCCCTGTTCCCTCCCCCATAGTCGTCCCAGTGCCCCCCCCATGACCCTATGTCCCCCCACCATTGTGACCCCCCTCCTCTGTGCCCCCCAATGCCCCCATGACTCCCCCAATGCCTCTGAGGCCCCCCCTTCCCGTGTGCCCCCCACTCCTGCGGCCCCCACCTCTCTGTGCCCCCTAATGTCCTGGTGCCCACCAATCTTCTGCCCCCCCATGCCCCCTTTGCCCCCCCAGTGCTCCTGTGCCCCCCAATACTCCCGTGCCCCCCCCAACCCTATGGCCCCCCACCCCATGCCCCCCCAAATGCCCCTGTGCCCCCGTGCCCCCCCAATGCCTCCATGCCCCCCCTGCCAAATGCCCTGGTGCCCACCAATCTTGTGCCCCCCCCCCCCCCCCAGTTCCACCCCCTGCCTCCATGCCACCCCGTGGCCCCCCAATGCTTCTGTGCTCCCCCTCCCCTGTGCCCTCTGAATGCCCCCGTGTCCCCCCAATACCCCCATGCCCCCCCCCCCCCTCACCAGGCACCAGGATGGTCTGCAGCGGCCGCACCTCCACCCCCTGGGCCGGGTACTCGAGGGGGGAGTTGGCGCGGACGATGAGCAGACGGTCGGCGGGGGACTGCACCCTGCGGGGACCCCCAGCGTTGAGCACGGGGGGGGTCCCATCCTGCTTCTGGGGGTGTCCCATCCCACCCCACGCTGACCCTGGGGGGTCCCATCCTGCCCAAAGATGATCCCAGGGGGTCCCATCCTGCTCCACATTGATCATGGGGGGGTCAATGCTGATCCCATTGGGTCCCATCCTGCCCCACACTGATTCTGGGGGTCCCATCCCACCCCACACTACCCCCAGGGGTCCCACCCTGCCCCACATTGATCCCAGTGGTCCTATCCTGACCCACACTGACCCTGGGAAGTCCCATCCTGCCCAAAGATGATCCCAGGGGGTCCCATCCTGCTCCTGGTGGTCCCACCCTCCTCACACTGATCCCAGGGGGGGTTCCATCCTGCTCCTGTGGGTCTCATTGTGCCCCACACTGAGCCTGGGGGTCCCATCCTGCCCCACACTGATGATGGGAGGGTCAATGCTGATCCTGGGGGGTCTCATCCTGCTCCTGGGGGTCCCATCCCACCCCACATTGATCCCAGGGGTCCCATCCTGCCCCACATTGATCATGGGGGGGGTCAGTGCTGATCCTGGGGGGGTCCCATCCTGCTCCTGGGGGTCCTGGCACCCCCCCGGCCCCCCTCCCCCCGGCTCCGGGGCTCACCGCAGGCGGTAGCTGTGGTACTCGCGCTCCCGCTGGCGCTGCAGCCGCAGCCTCTCGCCGGAGCCGAAGGTGTCGGCGAAGTCGACGCCGGGTCCCTGCCCGAAGAGCTGCCGCTGGAGGGGCAGCGCCAGCCCCGGCTCCGCCTCGCAGGAGCACCCGTTCCTGGGCAGCAGCCTGGGACACCCCCACCCCCACCACCATCACCATCACCCCCAGGTCACCGCGGGTGGGGACGCTGCCCACCCCCCCCCCCAGCACCCGGCCTGGCACCCCCCGGCACCGCCCAGTATCACCCAGCGTCAGCCACCGCCACCCAGGACATCCCAGGACCACCCAGCATCTCCCAGCATCACCCCAGCACCTACACTGGCACCTCCCAGTATCACCCAGTATCACCTCAGCATCACCCAGCATCAGCCACCACCACCCAGGACATCCCTGGACCATCCAGTATCCCCCAGTATCACCCCGGCACCCCCCAGCACCCTCCAGCTTCACCCAGCATCACCCAGGACATTCCTGGACTGCCCAGCATCACCCACCACCCCTCAGCGCCCCCCAGTATCACCCAGTATCCCCCAGTATCACCCCAGCATCACCCACCGCCACCCAGGACATCCCTGGACCACTCAATATCACCCAGTATCACCCCAGTATCACCCAGGACATCCCAGGACCACCCATTATCTCCCAGCATCACCCCAGCACCCTCCAGTATCACCCCAGCATCACCCAATACATCCCAGGACCACCCAGCATCTCCCAGTATCACCCCAGGACCCACCCTGGCATCCTCCAGCATCTCCCAGTATCACCCAGCATCACCCAGGACATCCCAGGACCACCCAGTATCTTCCAGCCCCCACCCATGGGTGCCCCCAGGCCCCCAGACCCCAGTGCCCCCACCCCAGCGGTTCCAGCCCCCACCCATGGGTGCCCCCAGGCCCCCAGCCCCCCCCATGGGTGCCCCCCGTGGCCAGCGCGGGTCCTTACTCCATCACCTCCTCCTTGAGGCGGAAGGGGACGTGGGGGTAGGTGCGGGCAGGGGGGGCCAGCGGGGGGGGCAGCAGGCGCTCGACGGGGGGGCGGCGCAGGTCCACGCTGGGGGGGCCCTTGGGGGCCCAGAGGTGCAGGACGAGGGCGGCCAGCGAGGCCGTGGCCACCAGCAGCAGGCACAGGGACCGCTGCGCCCCCCGCATCCTGGGGGCAGGGGGGGGGCTGGGGGGGGGGGGGGAGGGAAATGGGGGGGCCGTCAGTCCTCCCGGTGCACCCCGGTGCACACCAGTACAAACCAGTGCACACCAGTGCCCCCAGTACTTCCCAGCGCAAACCAGTGCACACCAGTTCAAACCAGTGCAACCTATTGCCCCCAGCACCCCCCAGTGCCTCCAGTGCAAACCAGCGCACACCAGTGCCCCCAGCACCTCCCAGTGCAAACCAGCGCACACCAGTGCCCCCAGCACCTCCCAGTGCACACCAGTGCACACCATGCCCCCAGCACCTCCCAGTACACACCAGCACCTCCCAGTGCCCCCACCACAAACAAAACAGTGCACACCAGTGCAAACAGGCGTCCCTGGTGCAAGCCAGTGCACCCAGTGCAAACCAGTGCACGCCAGTGCACACCAGTGCCCCCCCCGCAGTGTCCCCATTGCCAACCAGTTCTCCCAACTGTGCCTCCCAATCCCCCAGTTTAACCCAGTGCCCCCTTTTCACTCTGCCCCGTGTGGCTGTACCCCCTCCATCACGCCCCCCCCAGTGCCCCCCCCCCCCCCAGTCCCCCCCAGTCCCCCCCAGTCCCTCCCAGTGCCCTCACCTCGGGGTGGGCGAGGGTCCCGGCGGGGTGGGGGCGGGGGGGGTCTCAGCCCACCCTCATGGCTCAGCCCCCCACGACACCGGCCTGGGGGGGACAACACAGGGACAGCGTCGGGGGGGGGGAACGGACACACGGACACCCCCCCACACCCCCCCAGCCCCACCCTACGCCGAGGGGACCCAGGCACCCTGCTACACCCAGCCCCCCCCCCCCTCCTCGGCCACCCCCCCACCCCACAAAGGGACATGGCCCAGCCGGGGACACCCCCCCCCGGGCCCACCCCGGGGGGGCTTTATCACAGGATGAGGGGGGTGGGGGGGTAAAGGGGGAGCAGAGGATTGGGAGGGGGAGGTGTCAGGCAAAGGGGGGGGGGGGCACTGAGGGGTGTTTGGGGGGTTGGGGAGCGAGGGGGGGGGAGTCGGGGGGGGGGGCTGTGGGAGGGGGGGGGGGAGGCCCAGAGGCCGGGGGGGGGGGATGCGGCGGGGAACGGGGGTGTCCGGGGATTTGTGGGGGGGGACGGACGGGGACGGACGGACGGGGGGTATCGATGTCGGGGCGGCGGCAGGTGCCACCACCCCCCCCTCCCCGCCAACCCCCCCGCCGCGACATGTCGCGACAAGGACGGCTCCGGCCCTACCTGGCTCCGCCGGCGGGTCCCAGCGCTCCGCGGCCGCGCACCGGCACCGGCAGCGGGGGGGGGGGGGGGGGAGCAACCGGGGAGGGGGGGGGGAGCGGGAGGGAGAGGTTGAGGCGGGGGGGGTGGAGGGGGGGGGGGGCAGGGCGCCCCCCGGCGGCCCCGGCTGGGAACGGCACCGCCGCAGCTCCGGGGGTGGGGGGGGGAGCGAAGCTTCGGGGCGCGGGGGGGACACACACACACAGACACAAAGAGGGGAGGGGGCGGCCGCCGGTGACACCGCTTTGTGTCGCCGTCGCATCGGGCCTGGCCGGGGGGGGGGTGGGACCATCCCCCCCCCCCCCTTCCCTGGGTTCCCCCCCCCCCCACGGCGTGGCGAGGGCTCGGGCTGCCACAGGCCGGGCTTTGTGCCCACGCGGGTCCGGACAACGGCCCCATTGAGCCGGGGGGGGGGGGCGCGGGGGGGGGCGCGGGGGGGGGGAGGCAGGGATGGGCTGTCTGCCCCCTGCCTGCCCCGGGAGGAGGGGCGGGGCGGGGAACTTGGGGGGGGGGGGCGTTAGGAGGATGCTGGGGGGGGGTCTGTGGACGGTCTGAGGGGTGATTGGGGGGGGGTTCTGGGGGGGGACTGGGGGGCACTGGGAAGGTCCGGGGGGGTTGGGGGAGACTGGGGGGGTTGGAGGGAGGGATGGGGGGGGGGGATTCTGAGGGGGTAACTGGGGGGGGACTGGGAAGGTCCAGTGGGAGGTTTGGGGGGGGTCGGGGGGGTCGGGGCTTGGGAGGGGGCTGAGGATTTCCGGGGGGGGTGGGTTGGGGGAGACTGGGGGGTTCTGGGGGCTTGGGGGAGGTTGGGGGGGGAGTACTGGGAGGGTTGGAGGGATGGGGGGGGGTTCTTGGGGGGGGACTGGGGGGCACTGGGACGTCCAGTGCGAGGTTTGGGGGGGGGGCCTGGGGGGGCCTGGGGTTGCTGAGGGCTTGGGGGGGGGTGTGTGTGCTGGGGGAGACTGGGGAGGGACTGGGGGGGACTGGGGGGGTTGGAGGGAGGTTGAGGGGGGCTGGGGGGGAGGTTTGGGGGGGATTCGGGGGAGAATGGGGGGGCGGGCGTGGGTACACATGGGGGGCCGGGGGGCAGCCCTACACGGACCCACGCCCGGGGGGGGGGGGGGGGGGGGGGGGAGGAAAGCAGGGGTTTGGGGCTGGGGGGGTGTCCCAACGCGTGTTCGTGCCCGGGGGTTCCCCTCCTCCCGGCTCCGGTAATCACGTGACACTCCCCCCCCCCTTTCTCCTTCCCCCCCCTCCTCCCTCCCTCCCGCCCCGGGGATGCTCTGCCGCCCTCAGCCAATCAGGCGGCCGGAATCGCCTGCATCCCCCCTCGGGCCAATGGGAATCCGCCGCTCTGCGCCCCCTTTAAGAGCCCGGCGTGGCGTCATCGGCGCCGGCTGCGTCCCGCCTCCCCATTGGCCGCCGCCAGCCGCTGACTCAGCCCAATCGCCTCCCTCCCGCCGCGCGGCCTCAACCCCGCCGGCGTCATCCCTGCGCTCCCGCCAATAGAAGACGAGCTTGGCGCCGACGGGCAGGCGGGCGGACCAACCGCCGCGCGGTACTCCGGGGGGCGGGGCGGGCGCGGGGAGGCGGCGGGCGGAAGTGGACGGGGCTACGGGGTGAGGGGAAGGGGGGGGGGGGGGTCGCAAAATGGCGGGCGCGGCGGGGGCCCGGGCCCGGGCCCGGTGCTGCTGGTGGTGGTGTTGGCGGTGCTGGGCCCGGGGCGGCCCCTGCGGGGGGTCCGCGCTGCCCCTCAACCTGCAGGAGCTGAGCGAGCTCAAGTACGGCCTGGAGATCCTCGCCGAGCCCGTGCTGGCCGGGCAGGTGGGCCGCGGCGGGGGCTACCGGAGGGGAAGGGGGGTACCGGAGACACTGCCCTGGGGGCCCTACCGGGGGTTTAGGGCACCGGCCGGAAGTCGTTCCGGGGCCCAGGGCACCGGGTGAGGGTGGGGGGGTAACGGCCTGGGAACCCTACCGGGGCCGGGGGGGGCCGTCCCGGGGCCCTACCGGGGGTGGGGGCACCGGTTGGGGGGTCACGGATACCGTCCCGGGGCTCCACCGGGGCGGGGGGCACCGTCCCGGTTCCTTACCCGGGTGGGGGGGCACCGGCCGGGGGTCGTTCCGGGGCCGAGGGCACCGGGTGATGGTTGGGGATAACTACCTGGGGACCCTACCGGGGCCGGGGGGACCGTCCTTGTTCCTTACCGGGGGTGGGGGCACCGGTTGGGGGTCAAGGATACCGTCCCGGGGCTCCACCGGGGCGGGGGGCACCGTCCCGGTTCCTTACCGGGTGTGGGGGCACCCGCCGGGGGTCGTTCTGGGACCGGGGGCATGGGGGGGGGTGTCGGGGATACCGGGCCGGGGTCTTTACCGGGCCGGGGGGGCACCGGGTGGGGGTCTGGGGCACTGCTCGGGGGTCGTACTGGGTGTGGGGGGCACCGGGTGTGGGGGGGGGTCAGGGACACCAGCCCGGGGTCCTACTGGGGACGGGGGGGCTCCCACCTGGGGTCCTACAGCCCGGGGTGGGGGGGGTGTACCGGGGACGGTGGCACCGGGGACGGGGACCTACCGGAGGTCCCACCGGGGACAGGGGGGGTCCTACAGCCCGGGGGGGGTGGTTACCGGGGATGGTGGCACCGGGGACGGGGACCTACCGGGGGCCATGAGGGTAGGGGGGGGCACCGGCCGGGGGTGGGGAGGAAACGTGCTGTGACAATCACAGCACCCTATT